>NC_088920.1:35187500-35487500 GCF_038396675.1 Hydra vulgaris
AGAGAGATTTTTTTAATTTTTTTTAATTTAGAGTTTTAAGTTTCATGAATTTAATATATAGATATAAATATTATTAGAAAATATTTATTATCTAATAATAAATATTACAGTTTGTAATCGGATTAAAACAATTTGAATTTTCGCATAATAATAATAGTTTTGGATAAGATATAAAAAAGTTTGTATTAATTATAGTAACATTAAGTAAAAATCTATTATATGATCTCTTCAGTGGTATGTCTTTAAAATAAAAATTGTCTGGCGCAGAAGGAAAGGGAAAATGGTGTTTGCTTACGATATGTAGATGAAGATGACTTGGAAGTGTATGAAGTGTTTGTCAGACTTTACAATATGGAAAACACATTGGCTGAAAATATTACTGCAACTATCAAAGATGTTCTTAAGCGCAGTCAGTGTTAGATGGTGCCAGCATCATGACAGGTTGCAAGTATGGAGTTGCAAAGAGAATAAGTGACCTCGAACTCAAAGCACTATATTCACATTGTTATGGTCAGCGTGACCATAACAATGTGAATATAAAACTCGTGAAATTTAAAACTCTTTAAATTTTAGAAAAAAAATTTAAAGAGTTTTAAATTTCAACTATATCATTTTGATTATCATATTAACTAGAATTCTACACAAAGTTTCTTTTAAAACCAGGTGTAAAAAAAATTAACCAGGCTATTAAAAATTCAATCAATAGAATTTTATAATAACGAATTTTAAATACATTAGCATGTTTTCTTCTTCAATTTTGCAAAATCAATTATGGAGTCTTTTTGAGAGAGAAACTAATTATGCACATTTATTTTAAAACTATTGATTATTAACATTGCTATTTATTTTTTGGCTATATATTATATAAAAATATATTTTTTGCTTATAAAATAAACCTAAATGTTCTGTTACTAGTATTTCTTCTTATTAAATATTTTTTTTCGGTTTTAACTATAATTTAATCAAGGAGATATAATACAAATGAGGGAGAATATGACGAATAGAGTAGAACAAAAGGAGAATATGACGAATGGAATAAGGAAAAGGAAAAAATAGAATAATAGAATAGAAAAGGGAGTAGAATAGAAAAGGGAATAGAATAGAAAATAATAGAATACTAGAATAGAAAAGAAAATGACAAATAGAATAGAACAAAAATGGTTTAAAATTGTAATACAGTCTTTGTTGTATAATTATTATTACAGCGGCAAGTCAAAACGGCGCCTTTGCATTGAGAAAAAAAATTTGAAATATAGTTTGTAACCTTTGTAAGCTGTTATCAAAATGAAATACTCTCTTAAAAGTCGAATAAGTCTTAAAAATTGTTTTGACTATCAAGTAGTAATCACAAGAAAAATCATAATCTACGTAAAGTAATCGTTTTTTGAATACCTCGATACTAGGTATAAATAACAAAGTTTTAGACTCTCCACTTTTGCTTCCCCGTTTAGCTACGGATTTTTTACGTTCTTAAAGAACGTTTTTTCAGCAAGGAACTTATTATATTTCTCCAGAATTTTATTTTGTGTTGTAGTATTTTTCTGGATTTAAAAAGAAATTGCTATATTCTAAAAGTATATAAAATATATTTAAGATATAAACAATAAGATATAAAACAGTTTTCTATGTTCTAAATATAGAGATATAAAACACCTTTTTGTAAATCTGACAAAATTACTACCAATACTTACTAGATTAGAAGTACTAGGCAATACTAGACATTAATTTAATTCTAATCTAGAAATTTATTATTAGTTGTTCAAAAAGCATAAAATGAAAAAATAACAAAAAATCAACTCTAAACGTTGCATACGAATTTTTTAAACTTCCATCTTTTATTGCAATGCTTCAATTGCTGATGACGTTTTGAAACAATATTGGATAATTTTTGTTAAAAGTGGAATGTGATTGTTTAACTTTAAATTATGATAATTACGCAGTGTTTAAAAGACAATTATGTTACTACTAAGACTGTTCCTTCAAAAATGACGTATTTTAACTTCGTCTCCCTCCAGTCTATTATGTCTCCTTAGTTTATTTATAATACCAAAGCGTAAATGCGTTTACAAATAAGATTTCTCCAAAGAATGAAAGTTTAAAAGCCGATACCGAGAAGAAGTTGAAGACATCGAACACGGTGTTGGGATCAAGAAAACATATTTACAAAAGATCAAATGCAATTTGTTCTAAAAAGGTTAATTGTTTTTTCATTTAACCCAACTCTAATGATGAGAAATGTGCATTGAAATTGACGGATGTCACACAATCAAACATTTTTATTTGTGTCTATCACAAATTTCAAAATAAGTTAATAAAAGATTCAATTTTCAGATTCAGTATTCAGATTCGATAATTGCATTTCAATTTTGTGTCAGCACAAACTAAATCTGCTATCTAAATTGAATCAAGTATCCAGTCAATTATCTCAAAAACGGTTCAACTAAAGTTTTTTCATTTTGCATTCAATAATTTGATGTGTATAAAGTAACGCAATTTAAATTGTCCTACGCAATTTAAATTGTCCAATTAAAAACTCCTAACTTTTGTATTGATATTTTAAAAGAATAAGGGTGTTGTTTTCTGCGCTGGTAATACAAACGCAAACGTCGGAGATGTTCGAAGAAACGGTAAATGTAGTTTTATTGAAAAAGAAAAGAAAAAGAAAAGAAAAAAAAAAGAAATTTATAGAAAATGTACAATGCATTAGAATAAATTATCATAGTTTTTGTTGGGTTAAAGTGTTTTTTCTTTTTGAAGGAAAAGCCCTAAAAACCATTTTAACTTTATTTATAGATACCTTAAACAAAACTTTCTATTTTTTATTTACATCCAACTGCATGTTTTTGAAAAATACCTAAAAGTATGGAGGGAAACAAGACATGTTACTCCAAAGTTTGTTCGACATAAAAAGAGACGCTAACGGTTGTTAAACAACAATCAATGTAAAAAATGTTTTAAGACAAGTAAAAAATTTTTACATAACTGCATAAAATTATCTTTAAAAGATCTTGTAGAAGAAAATAATTTTAACCATAACAGTATTTTCTTGAATATTTTCGAAGTACCAGTGTGAGAAAA
Organism: Hydra vulgaris; assembly: GCF_038396675.1. Lineage (NCBI taxonomy): Eukaryota > Metazoa > Cnidaria > Hydrozoa > Anthoathecata > Hydridae > Hydra > Hydra vulgaris. The sequence continues at coordinate 35,190,579 of NC_088920.1, forward strand.
TGTTGAAACTACTTGTAAATATCTCATAATAGAGGAGTTTAATTATAAGGTTTGCTTCTCTTTAATCAAATAAATATTGTAAAAAAAAGTCATATATCGTAAAAATATGTCACAATAAGTTTTAAATACCACCTCATAAAACTAACGTAAAACGTATTCTCTCTCTAATGAATGTACAGTGGACGGATGCATGAACTCGGTGAATTTATCCATCATAGAACCCATACTACAAGTGCTAACAACTTATGATTTTAATTGCTAGAAACTTTGCAATTTCGTTGATTCAGAAAAAAGTTGATATATGAAAAAAGTATATGATTGATGCGTTCTATAACAATCTATTAACATTATATAGTATATAAAATATTTGTTTCTTTTCTAACCCTAGACTGGCGTATTTTGTATTGTTAGGCTTTAAACGGCACCAGAACCCAAAAATACCAAGCGAAACAAAAATATTTGGCTCATGTTTTGCTATGTTGCAAAACATCATCAGGCATCCGAGTCTGTTCATTTGTATGAGTCGATTTATTACTAATCAAAAGAACATCGTTTTATGTAAAGTAGCTTTTTTCATCACAATTAAGTTAAAAGTTCTACAACTTTATAGAAATTATCTATATTTTCGACAAGCCTCAAGTTGCTATATAGACGAGTGTTTTTGGCCTTTTTGTCGTTTATAGCATAAAGCCGGCTATGTCATATTCCTCAATTTTTCACAAATGGTTTTGTGGTTAGTCAAACTTTTTTCAGTGAACACTGCATTTAGTAATTTAACATTTTAAATGATTTGAGTTCTCTTCTTTAAATTCTTAATTAGAAAAATATTTATATATACATATATGCATATACATATATGCATATATATATATGTATATATGTATATGCATATATATATGTATATATGTATATGCATATATATATGTATATATATGTATATGTATATATGTATATATATGTATATATGTATATATATGTACTTATATGTATATGTATATATATATATGTATATATTTATGCATATATATGTATATACATATATATATTTATATATATATGTATATACATATATGTATATATATATGTATATATATATATCTATATATATATATATATATATATATATATATATATATATATATATATATATATATATATATATATATATATATATATATATATATATATATATATATATATATGTATATGTATATATATATATCTATATATATATCTATATATATATATATATATATATATATAATATATATATATATATATATATATATATATATACATGTATGTATATGTATGTATATAAATATTAGAACTTTCTAGAGCTTTCTGGATGCTTTTAGAAATTTTTCAAACTTTTTTAGAGTTTTCTGGAGTTTTCTAGAAGTTTATAGAAATTAGCATGATTAAGACTTTATAAACTGCCTGATTGGGCGACCATGATAATCATGTATGAACCCAAACTCGGCAGATGACAAAATAATAAAGGAGTAAACAGCGCTTATATTTAATAGATAAATAGTGCTTATATTTAAAATTATTGCCTTTTGGAAATATATTCAAGTATTATCTTTAATCGTAATGTCCTATAAACTAAGTGTTTTCACTATTGAAAGAAACAAGACAATTTGGATGAAAAAACTCGTATCATTTTATAAGTCACAAAGGAAAAGAAAAACTGTTCCACTAGAAGAGCAATTATTGGAAGATAACAGCAGAGCACCACTCAAAATCTAGATTATTGGTCGCTATCTGTTCTTGCAAGAATACATCAAAGAGAGACAAGAACGCATAAAATAAATTGAGAAAAAAGTAACAAATTTATGGCAAAAGAAATCAAATTTTCTAGATTTATCAATTCAAGTTGCAAAAGCAAAACTGAATCAAGTACTGAAGACGTACGATAAATGTGTGAAACAAAGAAAATACGATCAATCAAATAAATTTTTTGACATCACAAAAAAAGATTGTGAATTGCTCTGCAGTGAGGAAAAACAATTGTATCATCTTTAGATTGAAAGCAAAAGGCAGGTCGGGTATACAACTGGGAAGGCTGCTAGTTAAAATACTATCCAACCAAATAAAGAAAATGTTCTTAAAGCTTACTTCAATAACAGTAACAGCAACAGCAACAACGTGTCAACTTCCGAAACCGAGTCTGAGGCAGAATATCAAGAGCCTGAAGATTCAGAAGAACAGTCCACAAATACCAGCAAAAACTACAGCAAAACCAAAACTGCAACCAAATTAATAACATCTTTAAAGTTGTCAACCAGCAAAGCAGCAACCATTTGTCGACAGTTATCGCAAGATGGGATTGACGTTCAGACACCTTCACAGTCTAGTATATTCAGATTAACTATTAAAGAAGGTGTTAAACTTAAAGAAGAAATGTAAACATATATATATATATATATATATATATATATATGTATATATATATATATATATATATATATATATATATATATATATATATATATATATATATATATATATATATATATATATATATATATATATATATATATATATATATATATTGTTTTGTAAAACATTACTAATATAAGCCTTGCAAGTACTTTAGTTAGCTTGTTCAAATAATTTATACTGTAAATATATGACCATGCAAAATTTCCGCCCTCCCCCTCCTCAAAAAAAAAAAGAAGGATTATAAACTTTTGTAATTTACAATTTATTTAAATAAATAAAATTTAAATTCTGTGGATGAATTTAAATTTAGTAAATTATAGTAAAGTTGAAAATTTTACTTTATAACTGCCCGCACGTTTGGGCAGGAGGTCCAAATTTTTGGGTGTTTTTTGTTCCTGGCCCTCCATCATCTCAATTTTTCGGAAAGCCTCCTCATTTGGCATAGGCATGAACATACTTAAGTTTAGAACTTAAATGTAGCTGATCCAACTGAAAATCCAACGCAGTTGCTTCGTACTTTTATTGTTTATATTTATTTTTAACCGTTCAATGAACAAAATATTCCTTAATTTTCAGTTAAAATTCATTGAAAGCATGATGTAAAACTGAAAAACAACTTTTATGGTATTTGAAGAAACTTGGTTCTTCAGATTAAAGATGCTTGAAAATATGTGAGAATTTGTCCCTCTTGTAATATTCATTCATTCTAGTCCGAAAATGGCAGGTGTGTTGCTAATGTAAGAGAAGTTTGATCCCGTACAACAAAAGTTGTAGGCTACAAATGCTTGACAAAAACGATCTATATTCGATGATGCAAAAGCTTGACGATGTAAAATAACTGAATAAACTTTATGTTTAGTTATATCAAATGTTTAGCCTGTATATGGAAGTTGAATATAAGAAACATTTAAGTCTCTAGAAAATAGCACGTAAATAGTTTTGCATGAAATTTAGTCTAATAATAAATGTTAAATGCTTCTTTTTTCATTGCCAAAGAAATTTGCTGGTTTTGATGAAATCAAGAAAATTATTTCCATTAAAATTAAAGAAAAGGTTACAAATATCTTATCTATATATTGCTACCATTTCATCTATACATTTACTAAATTTTTCGTTCAACTTTATTATCAAATCTGATCTAAAAATTTATAAACCTTGTGATAACTTCAAAAAAAATCTTATCTTTTTTGCCTGCTAAAAATATAAAAACCTATAAAATACCTTCGATAATATAAAAATCTACATTAAAGTGGATACAATAAAGGATATTAAAAATGTTAAACCGTTGATATAAATTTAAACTTTTAAGTAGTATTCGGCGTATGATAAAAAGAGTTTTGATTTTTTTCCAATCAATATGAGTAATAATAAAATTGACATATTGACAAATACGTCATTACACTTGTTTGCGTGATTAATCTTCAGGTAATTTAAACCTTCAAACTTTATAAAAGTATGAATGGCGTAAGGCGTGTAGTGAAAAACCATGAATACTCATTGTATTTGTATCATATTTGTTTAGTTTCTTTGTATTTATTATCCTAAATACTTCTTTTATTGACAGCTGTTGTTTATTAATCAAATAAGTTTAAATTAGTTTTGAAAAATGTATAAACAGAAAAAAAGAGCTCTATACCAACGCATCCTAAAAACTTGTGCTTTGTTCTTTACTACTGTTAGTTTGAAAGTATAACATAAAAATTGCTTACCATTTTTCTTTTAAAAAAACATGACAACTTTTTTTTAAAATTCCATTATAGTCATGTTTGGCACGTTACCTTTTGATATAAGTGAATTATAATATTTACACTGTTTTATGGATTAACTTTATATCCTACAATAAGTTATTATCATAGAATATGAAGTTAATCCATTATACGCTTTATTTAAACTTAATGCATCTTTTTTTAAAATAACAAAACTTTTAATGAAAAAATATAAAAGATGGTCAAAACATTCTGAACTTTGCCGGGACCATCCAATATTTTCAACAAAAAACCATTTTTGTACTGTATAATATACGCATTCATTACAAGAAGACGTTTCAATTTAAAGATGCAATAAACACAAACATGAAAGAATAAAGAAGTCACAGAATAAACGTGTTTATTACTTTTTATGGACTCTTTGGCCTTTTTAAACGGCTTCTGGTCTTTGTGGCGCTCTATGCTTCAGAAAAGAGATAAAGTGGCAAAAACTCCCAATTTTAAAATATACTTTTTTATTTTAACTTTTTTATCATACTCTTAGACATATATATTAGAGATAATAGGGTATTGGGATAATAATTTTATTGAATTAAGAGTTAAGTAAGGCTTTCAGTGTGCATTATGATAGAAAATGTAAAACTCCGAGAATTTTGCAACATTTTTGTTTACATTTTGAAATGATATTTAAGGTGAAAAAAATTATGATTTCTCTAAAACTTTTAATGTTTTGAGGCTTCTTTTATATTTAGTAATAGAAATATTTTCGGAAATTATGCAAACAATTATTTTTATTTGTATATATAAAACCAAAACTAAAGACATGTAAATCCCTTCTCTTTTTAAAGTTAACGATAAAAAAGTACTACGTCATCCACAATATTTTAAACTTTATCTTGCTCTTTACACTAATTAAAAGCAATATAAAAAATATAGAAGCAAAAAATTGTTGGATTTTGTTTAATTCACATTTAAAATTATTAAAAAATAAAAAAAAAGACACCTTTTTTTTTTCTGAAATACAGTTTTTTTCGTATCTATCAACATCCTTTAAAAACCATTGTTATACAAATATCCAATACAGTAATGTAATAGAAGTATAGAAATGAAACAGAAGTAGATTAATGTAACAAAAAAGTTTGTTTTGGCTTGAATATCCTAATATTTTAACTTAAATTATTTTTTAAGCGATTAGTCAAAACGTAACGCGCCCATAAACTTGTATACGCGCATTGTACGAGTTAAAGCTGCGCACGAAACATATTTTTATAAAATAATTTGAATTCTTTGACCCAAAAACTTTTATTTCAACATATAACATATTTATTTACGGTATTTGTCAAAGTTGAGTTTTTGCCGTTTTTTGATCATTCTGAGGCATAGTGCTACGTTAAGGCAATAAAAGACTCACAATATTCGGACATTCTTTTGTAACACATTGCTTTAGTTATGACTTTTTTTAGATCTTCTACGCTCCAACATTTTTTTATGGGTTTTTAATTTGGTGAACTGCCTTATCTCATGGCAAGAATATTAAATGGATATATTTGAAGCCGTGTCTTGACAATTTTTATTCAGTTGCGCATAAAAATATTTAACATTCTAATTCACGATCAATTAGACACATTGTTCTTCAAAACTTCCTTATGAAAAAGTCACACCTTGTTGTAAAAGGTGTAAACCAGCTCGACAATTTGCAGTGATTGTACCTTAAATCATAAGTTCTGGACATTGTTTAACTGAAGGTTGAATGCATCAAGGATTAAAGCGTGAGTTTGGTGGCCGGCGAACATCGACTTTGTGTGTTGCAAACTTGACGGTTCATCATATTTTGAAAATCCTATCCTTATGTTTTTTTAAAAATTTGAAAAAACCACGTGTATTTTTATGAAAAGGGCTTTAATGCACGATCAAAGATTAAAGTCCTTAGCAAGTTGTCATGGCGTAAGACGAACTGTGCAACCATTACTAAGCAACCATTAACATTCACAAAAAGAGTAAAATAAGTAGTAACTTGTGAGCTTCAAATCTGAAAATCCTTTAAAGCTAAACAGTTGTATCTTTTTCACAGCTAAATTACACAAGATTTTAAAGTATATAGAGCAAATACGATATTTTTCTATTAGTTGGCAACCCAAGTTTCGCGTGATTATTTATTGTGTTACCAGCACACATAGATTGCATTTGTGAGTTATCTATAATAATTGTGAATGGTCTTTTCGGCCATAACTGCTTAACCACAAATACTAGCTCCAATGATTGCATGCAGATGTTTGAAAGTACAATTGAAAATATTAATAAAATAATACAAACGTACCTGTTCAAAAGTTTACTAATATTAAACTTAAGTCAAAACCAGGGAAATCAGATGATCTTAATTAACTTAATCAATACAAAAATAAGTTTTTTAAAAAAGTATATAGTCTAAAAGTGCAATGAATAAAAAGGTGTGCTAAACTGAATATAAATATACTCGGCAACATACTCCAATTTAAACTAAAAGAAAAAAAAAAAACTTTTATAACAGTTATATCGGTGAAAATATAAAAGCTGAAAAGATATTTCAAATATAAGCATACTAAACTTTGCTCTAATAAAACTAAAACTATACTTACCCACATCAACAACGAACCCTTATGTAGAAAATATTATCTTTGAGGTAGAAAATTGTATGACAAAATTATTATTTATAGTATAACTTTTTAAATTAGAGGGTAGAAAATTGTATTTCACAGTAGGTATACTTCATATTCTACCCTGAAGTAGAAAGCATTTTTTTTAAAGTGAACTATATCTGCAATAATTTTAACAACTACTTCATTAACATTGGTACAGACCTAAAAGCAAACATTACTTAATCTAAGAATAATTGTATAAACTATCTAATGAATCCATTCTAGAAATCTTTCTCTTATTGATCCCGAAAATGACCATAAAATCTCTAAATTATCAACTCAGTTAATTTTAGTAAATTTCCAGGACCAAGTAGCATACCAGTGATAATGTTCAAACTACTTAAAAACAGAAATCTCCAAAATTGTGACAATCATTATTAACTACTCGTTCTCAAATTGTTTCTACTCTCAAACATTGGTAAAAAATTTGAAAGATTCATGTTTAACTGCTTATATAACTTTCTTAACAAAAATAAACTGCTTTGTGACTTAAAATTTGGATTTCGAACAAACTATTCAACATCATTTGCATTACTAAATTTGACTGAAAACATTAAGAAAACTCTAGGTGGAGGAACGTTTAGATGTGGCATCTTTATTGACCTTCAAAAAGATTTTGATACTATCAATCCTGAAATCTTACATAAAAAATATATTACTATGGCATCGTCGGAGTGTCAAACTCATGGTTTAGATCATTTCTTATGGATAGGAAACAATCTGTATCTGTTAATAGAGCTAACCCAAACATATATGAATAATAAATATAGAAGTCGGAGTCATAAATATATAAGTCGGAGCTTCTCGGGAATCTTTCTTTTCTGTTCTTGGCCCACTTATGTTTCCTATTTATATTGATGATTTGTCTGAAGCTTATAATTCTGTAGAGTAGAGTACTTTGCTGACGCGTGAATAAAAAGAAATGGAAAAAGTTTTATTTTAAGCAATTTATAAGTGACTAAGTAGTAAGACTGGATGAGAATTATCTTTATTATTATATTATTATACTATTATATTAACCTTTATCGACCATTATAATAATATCTCAGCTAAGTTAAGAAATGATTATGCTATTTTATTTGAAGTTAGACACTTTGTAAACAAAAAACCCCTAAAATCTAGTTATTAGGCCTAATTTCAATCTCATTAATCTATATCTAATAATAGCCTTGCCACTTAGGGTCAATATTTATCAACAGCGTTATGATTTTGGATTTTTCAAAAAAAGACCATATGAATAATACATACTTTAAACAACTCCAAATTAACACCATTTTTAAAATATTAAAAATTGAATAGCGCCTTTTTATACACAGATGCCTCAAAAAAAAACTAGCGGAAATATTTTATTATTATACTACTCTGCGTATTGTGATAGCCAATGGTGGATTTAGCATAGAGCGTGGAGGTGGGGGGGGGGGGGGGGTAGGGGTGAAGGACGTGCTTTCTCCCGCCCCTGTCCCACGTTTTCTAAGCCAGTTAACTAGCGCCCCCTAATAATTAAGGTTATCATAACAAAATTCTGCGTTTATTTTAAACGGGAATAGTAAAATAGGTAACAATAAACCATCGTTTAAATAGCTGTATTACAAATTTGCACGCATTTATGGAAGAAAACAAAACAGAGACATTTTGTTTTGAGAAAATATGTTTTCTAGTCATAATGTACACAGTTAACGCAATTTAAAAATAGTTCGGTGTATCGAACTACTGTGACAGTACAGTGACAGGTATTCATAAAACTACAATGACTTTGCAAACGCTAAAACGACTTTTTTTAAAGAAATAACGAAAAAAAAAATCACTGATTTCAACATTTTGAAGCAGTTTAGATTTTAACCTTTTTATGTGTTAAAAATGTTTTTGGCAAAAGCCCTTATAGCACCCCCTCCCCTCTCAAAACCTACTTGCTTCTTTCAAAAAAGTGTATGCATCTCAAGTAATGACGACTGAACAGCAAATGAAAGACGTACATCCATTCTTAATAGAGAAAACGATAACACCATGTTTTCTAACTAGTCTATACTCTACAAAATTGACTTGATTCATTATTTTACATCTGGTTACGACGAAAGAAGTTTTAGTAGACTTTTTTGTTTGTTTGATTATTTCGCCGTTTAATAACCTTTAAAATTTAAAAGTTTATAAATAAAAATACTGGCGGGGCAAGTAGAAGACATGATTTTGTCTTCTCATCGAGCCCCAATCGTACGTATTTACAATAACCGCATAATGTAATATATTTAGGGGCAGGTTTAAGGATGAAGGAGGGGGAGGGGGGTAAGGGTTAGAAGCCCCCCTCCCCTTGGGATTATGTTTTTTTTTTTTAGAGCGAGTAATAAAAAATGTCAATGATCTTTATATGCATAAGTTATGCATAAATGTATATACATAAGTTATGCCGCATAATTTAGTTTAAGTTATTTTTATTTTAAAAACACTTAAATGCTTCTTGAATTTTTAAGTTAACAAGTTTTTAAACCATAATGCATTGCTAATTAGATTGTAATTTTAAAACGGATGGTCATATAGTTTGCATTGTAGTTTATTCTTCTGTAATTGTTTAATTTAAATAATCTGTCATTTATAATCATATATTTATTTTTGCTTTTTAATTTTAAATTTGATTCTTTAAATTTTAAGTGATATTTTAAAGTTTTATGTGTTGTATGTCAAGTGTTATTTTAAAGCGTTTAACAAATAAGCAATGCCAATGGAGATGGTAAAAAACCAGATACTGCGAAAGGAAAACAAGTCAATATTTCTACATATTTTAACAAGAAGCATATTATCAATTAATATATTTCTTAACATAATATTACAGAAAACTTAATCATTCCGATACCGTGCACTTCTCAATTATCTGAAAATAAAAAAAACACTGCTTGCAGTATCGAAAAAGATGTTTTAGAACCTTTAACTTTTATTGAGGATATTGGATATTATATAAACTCAAAGTCTTTAAATCAGAATACAAGATATGGATTAGTTAAAAAAAATTGATTGCCTGGATCTGATTTTATTTATCCTTTTTCAATACATGTTAAAAAAGGCAAAGAAGTAAAACGGTACTTAAATCAATTTCACTTAACGAAATTTCCTTGGTTAGCATATTCATCAAAAAAATCTGGGTTATTCTGTAAATTTTGTGTACTTTTCCTTGTTAATAATACTGGAGGATTAAGAAATACTGAACCTTTAAAAAAATTAGTCATTGTACTATTAAATACATGCTAAACTGCTAGAAAAAGATGACGATCTAGAATCCCACTAGAATCGCAACAGGTGGTTGCTCTATTCTGAAATCCACAGTTTGTGGTGGTGTTAAATATATTCAATCAAATGCAATTTATAGTCCATGCACGAATCATTGTTTAAATTTATCAATTTCTAAATCATCTAGGGTTATGGCAATTAGAGACTCTGTCAGTATTATTAAAGAAACTCTTAAATTTTTTAATATGTCAGCCAAAAGAAATCATGTTCTTAAAATAGTTTTTGGTGAACAAAAAAATTTAATGAGTTTATGTGAAACAAGATGGATTGAAAGCGCGATAGTCTTTTAATATTTAAGAATTCTCAACACTATATCACTAAATCTCTGAACCTTATAACTGAATGGCAAAATAATGATTCATTAGTAAAAGTTTATTCTCTTTTAAGTTCATTAACTACATGTCAATTCATAATATCATTATTTATACTACCAGATTTACTCAATTTAACATCACCTGGAAGTAAACTACATCAAAGTGTTCAAAAAGACCTACATTTTGCAGAAGATTGCTTTAAGGATATTATAAACAATATGGAAAATAGGCGGTCTAACTTTTATATAAATTTTAAAACAATATTTATAGAAAGTAAGCATCTTATGGAGAAATTGTGGATGTGGAAGTAAAGTTACCTCGTATTACTAAAATTCAAATACACAAACCAAATATAAATACTTTATCCGTGGAAGAATACTTTAGAACTTCTGTTTATAACCCACTGTATGATTATGTCCTTGCTGATTTAAATGATAGATATTTAAGTAAGAAAAATTTAACTGTTTATAAATTATTGCTTCTTATACCAAGCCTCGTTGTTGCTATTAAGTTGGATGATATGAATAATATTGCAGACATTGTTGCTAAAGAATACTCATTTATTTGCATAGAAAAACAACAGTTTTCTTCTGAACTTGATTTGTGGATTACAAAATGGACCAGAGTTAAAAATGAAGGTAAATATAAAATCTATTAATAATTTTTTTCAGGCCAAGTCTAAATTATAAGAAGTTAACTCTTAATTTCAAGGAGGTTATCTACCATCTACAGTAATTGATGGTTTGGATTATTGTCCAGACATATTGTTCCCAAGTATTAAAACAATACTTTTAGTTATTCGTTGTCTGCCCATTAGCATTGCATCAGCTGTAAGAAGTTTTTCAACATATATCTACATTAAAAATTACAATATCAAATTAATAACCAAATAATCTTATTTTTAACTAAAATGATTTAAATCTAGATTAAAAGATTGGTTACAATCCCGAATGAGTCAACATAGATTGAATAGTTCAGAAAAATGACTCATTTTAGTTATTACTTATGTTTCTTTTTTTAAGATGGTTTCCGGTAAAAAATAATATCAATTAAACTTTTGTTGATAACAAATAAAAATTTAATAAACAGGTGGTCTTATTAAGCTTGGCGTGGGTAAGAAAAGTTATTAACCACGCATTAAGTTCTTTTCTATATTAAGCACGCGAGTGAATGAGTAAAACCATTAAGGGTAGTCCATAAATTACGCCAACCAACTTTTTACCTCCATCGTAATGCTTTTGTAACATGATCCGTAGGAGTCGCCACAAAACCACTAAACCCTTCTCCTAGAGTGTGGCGTAGTTTAAAGACGACCCTTTATGTGAATTAAAATGATAGAGATAAATACGACTAGATAGACATATAATACGACAAGGTAAATTTTTAAACTTAAGTTCCCCTCCCCCTCCCTCCGCAACCACCCCCTCTCCTTGGTAAGTGACCAAACCCGCCCCTGAATATATTTATACTTTACAAATTGTTTTATTGAAAATTATAAATGGAAAACGAAATAACAATTAATTTAAGAAATAGTAATAAGCAGGTAAACAAGAAAAATTTAAACAAAAGGAAAAAAACAAAGAAATAAATTAAAGAGTACGCATTTACAAGTGCCAATTACGTATATTACAAGTATGTTACAAGTACGTATATTATACAAAGTATTTATTAAAAAATATAAAAATAAAATATATAACAATTTGTAATAAAGTAATATTTAAATAAAGAACGACAAATTAAAAATAAAAGAGTACTTAAGTTACAAAAACCGTAGTATTTATGTATACTTTAATAGTAATTTGTATAAAAGTAAAATAAATAACAATTCATTAATAGTTAAAAAAAAAAAGAAAGAAAAAATATTCAAGAACTCAGATTAGATATCAACAATAACTTTTAAGATTAGAGGAAACACCATAACTGAATTAATGAAAAAAAAAGTTGATAAATTCTGAGACATATTTTATATAATAGAATTTTAGTTTAAAAGATTTAAACTAAAAGTATTTAAAATCGGATATGTTAAAATCCATAAGTAATAATACCTGTTTCGATTCATTTTTAAACTGTTATATACTAACTTTTTTCGTATTTGCAATATAAGGAAACTTTTTCCTCAAATAAGGTCCACGATATTGAATTAAATATGTAATTTGTTTTGAATTATATTTAGGACAATGTAGTTATTATCTGAAATTTTGTTGGGTATTTATGCATTACTTTTTCGAAGTAGGACTGAAATATTTAAGGAGATAGTCCCATCTTTATTTTATACATGAACAATAAAACATGATGTGAGTTGATTTTATAAACGTTTAATGCGCCAAGTATACGCAGAAGAGGCTCACATGGTACAGTTTTATCAGCTCCAAATAATTTTCTGCACGCATATTTTTGTTTACTGTACAATTTTTTTTAACTTTGTATGATTTGTACTTGCCCGTGCAATATTACAATAAATCAAATAACAATGAATGAAAGAAAAAGATAAACTTTTTAAAAGTTTATTATTTTAAAATGATTTAGCCCTATATATCATGGCAATATTTTTTGATACTTTTTTCTCAATGCATTTTAAATGATCACTCCAACGTAAATGTTCATCTAATATTACACCTAAAAAATTTACTGAATTTCATTTTAATGTTAGCGTTATTGATTATTAGATTTGCAGTTTAATGGGAATATATTTCATAATATGGTTACTTTATGGAATAAAATAAATTTGGTTTTATCCATATTTGGAGACAGTTTATTACTTATAAACCACTCATTAACCTTACCCAACTCTGTTAGCTGTTTCAAAAAGTGTTTTAAAATCTCTGTGGGAATAAAAAAGACTGGAGTCAACTGCAAAAAGAATACAATTTAAGAAGTTTGTTGCAAAATTTAAATCATTTATATATACAAAGAATAATAAGGGTCCTAAAATAGAGCCCTGGGGGCACCACAAGTTACAACATGAAATTGTTTGCTTTTGCTCATATGAATGGTTTTATGGATGAATTGCTTTCTATTGGTCAAATAAACTTTTAGCCAAAGTAAGTTATTATTTTTTTACTCCATAATATTCAAGTTTTTTTTTAAATATCTTATGGTTTACAGTATCAAATGCCTTTAACAGATCAATGAAAACTCCTAATGTAAAATAGTTAATACATTTCAACCACTGCATATTCAGTGGAACATTTTTTTTGTGAAACCAAACTGTTTTGAATATAACATATCGTTTTCTGATAAATAGTTAAATAGCTTGTTGTGCATTATTCTTTCAAGCATTTTTGAGAAACACGGTAATATAGATATAGGTCTATAATTAGAAATAACAGAGTCATCGCCAGTCTTAAAAACAGGTGTGATTGGTGCAATTTTTAATTTTTCCGGGATAATACCTGTTTTAAAAGAAAGATTAGAGATGTGAAACAAAAGAGGTTCGATTATATCATAAACAGATTTTACAACATTAACGTTAATTTTATCAAATCCAACACTTTTGTTAGTTTTAAGATTAAAATAGCCGGTTCGCGATTTAATTAATTTAAGATTAGATTCATCCATAACTTTATCGTAATTTTTTAAATAGACTCAAATTACTTTGAATTCAGAGGAATTTTTGATGCCAAATTTGGACCAGCATTAATAAAAAAAACTGTTTATTTTTTCAGCAATAATAGATTTATCATAAATATTTTTTTCATCAATTGTTATTTTTTTTGGCAGAGTGTTTCTCGCATAATTATTTTTACTAATTACTTCTTTAACTACATTCTATGTTTTTTTGGTGTTTCCGCTTGCTTTATCTAATAGCTTTGCATAATAAACCTTTTTAGAGTTTATTTTTGTTTTTTCAAATATATTTTTAAAGTTTTTATATGTCATTTCGTTTTTATAAGTTTTTTTTTTTAGGTATTTATCATAAAATTTTTGTTTTCTTTTTGAGGATTTTAGTAACTCATTGGACATCCATGAAGTCATAACTGTTTTTGTGTTCACAATCTTTTTTTTTTTCAGGAAATGCTGTTTCATATTGCTAATATGACTTAGAAATAAATCATATGAGTTGTTAGCATCGTTTGATTACAATACCAGTCAATTGCGATTCCAATCAACGTTGTTTCTTAAAAGGTTTTGAAACTGTTTCACGAAGTTTTCATTGATCTGTTGCCTAAATACGGTAGTTTTGGAAGGAATGTTGTTATTTATTATGTTATTAGTAACTAAAATTGTTGGGAAATGATCTGATAAGTCAGTTTTGATTATACCTGTGTTAAGACGGTTATTACGAAAGCTATGTGTTATTATATTATCAAGAAGTGTAAAAGAGTTTTTAGTCACTATAGTTGGCTTGTTAATTGTTGGAATTAAGTTATTTTGAAGAAGAGTGTTGATAAAATTTTTTACATTATTACTATAAGACATGATCTCGCGTTTTATTGATAGCTGTTATGAATGATTTAAGATGAGTTTTAAATTTTTTAAAATTATCTGATGGTGGTCTATATGTCGCGTTTACAATTATGTTTTTTTTTTAATTTATTAATTCAATGCATAATGATTCACAATTTATTTTATTCACACAAAGATCACTACGTAAACTATGATTAATTGAGTTGTGGGTAAAAATACTTACGCCCCCACCAAAACCAATATTATGTGATTGGTGAACTGATTTGTAATTAATTAGTCTAAATTGCGCATTTGTTTCACCACACTTACACCAAGTTTTCGTATGACAAGTAATTTTAGAGTCATGTTTTAATTCATCCAACAAAAACTTAAAGTTTTCAAATTTTTTTTTAAACTTCGAATATTTATGTTTAAAATTGAAAAAAAAGTTTCCTTTTCTTGTAGATATTGGATAGATTCGAAAACTGTATAGTATTGGCTTTCAAATATTTGTTGATTAAAATTATCAAAGTCATTCTCGTCCCTGAGAATGAAACTTTTATCAAAAAATTTAATCATTAGTTTTTCCTCTTATTTCTTTTGTTTAATTGTTTTTGGTTTTTAAAAAATAAAATCAAAATAATAGAAAACAAAAAAGACACTCGCATAAACACAAAAATGCAAATAAAACAATAAAACTTAACTCTTGGCTTTCTTGGCACGGTTTTTTTGATACCCAATCGCGTACAATTAGCTTATCATACGATATATATGCAAATTTTCCCAGCTGCTTTTCAGTTTTCATTCTTTCTCTAAAGTCTTTTCTTATTACGTAGACTAAAGATTATCAAAAATTATCTGTCATCAACTATGAAAACAATGTCTTTTTGGATTGACATTAATTTTAATCGAACGCGTTTTAATTAAAAGTCAATCTCTTGCTAAGAGATTGACTTTGAATTATCAAAGTCAATCAAAAGCCTTTTAAAGCAACTACAGCTACTAAATTTCAATTAGTTTAAGTATGTAACTATAGTTACATACTTAAACTTTACTATATAAGTAAGTAATTTGGAAACGAAATATAATACTTTTTTAGCAAATTATTTAATATTTTAAATTATTTATAGTTGTAGCCGTAAATTTACATTTAATGTATACATACAGTGAGCGGTAAAACACTTCCTATAAACAACTAGTTGTATAAATATTTTTTCCAAATTTCCAATTTTTCAAAATTCCAAAAAATCTTATAAGAAGTTTTGATATACCCAGGGCTAGTGTATTATATTGAAATTAATGAAGAAATGGTTTTAGAACTTGAGTCCCAAAAAGTTTTTTTTTTTTAAGTTTAGTGGTCTGATATACGTGTTAAAAAATTTTTGAACCAAGGATTATACCTTGCGGTATTTTGCATATTGGAAAATGAGTTACAAACTTCAAATTTTTAGGTACGATTAATTAAAAACTATTCAAATCACTTGTGAGCCAACCAGAGGCAGATGCTGCATTTTTGGTTTTTGAGATAAGCGTTGAAAAATTATGCATTCAAAAATTATGAACATATAATATTTGAACTACTCTCATCTTAAAGGTACAAATTTTAAATGGTCATAATTTTTGAACGCTGAGAGATTATACTACAAGACCTAAAATTGATCGATGTATTTAAATTTAGTTGAAATAGTAAAAAATACGTATTTTATCAACTTGTTGCTCTCACATTTGAGGCAGGGGAACAAAATATTTAGGGTTCTTTTGTTCCTAGGCTTAAATCGACGCAACTTTTTGCAAAGTTTCCTTTATATATATATATATATATATATATATATATATATATATATATATATATATATATATATATATATATATATATATATATATATATATATATATATATATATATATATATATATATATATATATATATTTAAGTGCCTCAAGAAGTTCTTACGGTCTTATCACAGAGCACCGCGGAAGTGCATTTGAAAAGAAGTCTCCTTGCTTACCGATATTATAAAACTTTCCCGGTTGAACCGCGGATTTCTAGTTTCTGAGGTAAGTGCGCTAACCATTGCAATACAGCTAGCCTATTTGACATAAGTATAAACACGTAAATGTTTAGAGTTTGTTCCATGTCCGGAAGTTAGACATGTTGGACCTCAAACACCATAAAATGCTGCATCCGCCTTTGGAATTGACTTAATTATACCTATTATACTAGTTAATAACCCAAGTAGTTTTTGCTAGTCATTCGTGTTAAAAGCAATACTTACTTAGATCAAGGATTCAAGATTAAAGGGGCTTGGTGATAAGACAAAACTTGTCTTCTTCTTGCCCCAGCCATGTATTTATATATTTGTATTGCATAAACTTGTAAACTTTTCTTATCGGCGAAATACATAATAATAATAATAATCAAGTAACATGAATACTGAAGGTACTTTTTTATCAAAAACTTTAAATATATTACTAGAAAGTTTAACTAAAAGTGGTTCTGTTGAATGATGCTTTTTGTATCCATATTGATTTGTATCCATACTGATTTGTATCCATATATATTTGTATCTATATTGATTAAAGATTTTTAGTTGCCATGTAGGAGTCAAGAGGATTTGAAACTACTGTTTTTATTGGCGTACTAATAAATAATAATTTAGAAATTGGTCCATAGCTTCAGTGACAGATCCAAGAATTTTTTTTTGAGAACGGAGAAGGGGGAAGGGGAAATGTTATGTTGTATAACATTTCCCCTTCTTAAGGGGGAATTTGAATGTTATGTTGTATAACATTTGCGTCGTCAAAGGTCCTCCATTTCTAAGATATTTTAGGGCTTTCAGGTTCTGGTGGGGAAGGCGGGGGATGTATACCCACATAACCCTCTTCCCCCAAAATCCGTCACTGCATAGTTTTTAAAGTTTTCTATATCTGTGGCGAGAGTCTAGTTTCTTTACAATTAAACGTAACGTAGCATTTTTAGACAACCCATAATGCTTGATTCTAGTGAGAGGTTTACTATTTTAACCCATATATATACATATATATATATATATATATATATATATATATATATATATATATATATATATATATATATATATATATGTATATATATATATATATATATATATATATATATATATATATATATATATATATATATATATATATATATATATATATATATATGTATATATATATATATATAATATATATATATATATATATATATATATATATATATATATATATACATATATATATATATATATATATATATACATATATGTATATATATATATATGTATATATATATATATATATACATATATATATATATATACATATATATATATATATATATATATATATATATATATATATATATATATATATATATATATATATATATATATATATATATATATATATATATATATATATATATATATATATATATATATATATATATATATATATATATATATATATATATATATATATATAGAGCCGTACCAAGGGCGGGGCCGGCCGGGCCGCGGCCTGAGGCGCCAAAATTGGGAGGGCGCAAACTTTAATAAATTAAAAAAATAATAATCAGTTTATGAAACTAATTTTTACGGCGTCGCTGCTGTTGATAAGAAAATTAATTAAAATTCCGCCTCTTGACACAAACTCTTAAATATTAATGCTCATATACTGAATAAAAAAGCGCCCTATAACATTAATAAACCTTTGATAACTTTTGAGTCGAACCCAAAAGTTATCTGGTGCTGAATTTAAGAAGAAAAGAAAACAGCGCCAAGAAAGTGACGAGAAACTACAAAACTGTTTCAAAAAGTGGTTGGTAACAAACTCAGTGGAGAAACAAATTATTTCAGAGGATTTTTGTATTGAAATTAATGACAATTCAACAGATCCTATAATTGACTTTAATTGAGTTCAGATCATCATTTGGAATTAATTGAAGAGGAGATTTTCATCAGCCAAAGTCAAGAAGAATTTTGCACAACTGATTTCCCAGTGGGTACAGGACCTAAATAAGACGTCTTTTGAACGTTCAAAAGACGTCCAAAACGTTCAAAAGACGTTTAAAAGACGTCTTTTCTACGTCCTGTGCCCACTGGGTTAGAACCAACCAGGGAAGATGAAAATGCCTAGCTTTCAGGCCCAGCTGAAATGGACGAGGATAAACTTCATTCAGAAATCTCAGAAATTCCAGTGGCCTCGGAAGAAAATTTTCAACATAGGGATCCAGCAACATGGCCTAAAATAACGGACAAAACAAGATGCTTTTTGATTGAGCAATGGCCAGAGCAAGACAGAAGAAAATTTTTCCCAAACACGCTATGTGATTTTGACAACAGAATGCGACACTTCAGCTCAAAATGGTATGAAAAAATTCATCCCAATGGTAAAAAATTTGTTCGCACTTGGCTGCAGTACAGCAATAAAAAAGATTCTTTATTTTGTTTTTGCTGTTTGTTATTTTTAACAACAAAAACCAACAGTTTCTCAGAAATTTCTAAACGGTTTTGTGACTGGAAAAAACTAAACCCAAGAATTCCTGAGCATGAAAACAACAATGAACACCAAAGATGCTATTCTGATCGGAAAACTCTTGAAAAAAACCTCAAGGAAGGAAAGACCCTGAATTCTGATCTGTTGAGAGTTATTAGTGGAGAGATGAAAAAGCGGAGAGATATCTTAAAAGTGATTGTTGATGCAATTTTGTTCTGTGCCAAGAACAATCTTGCCCTTCAGGGAACAACAGAAGACATCGGTCAACAAAACAGTGGCATTTTTCTGAGCTTAATTGAGTTGATTATCCATTATTATCCTTTAGTGGCTGAACACATTGCGTCCGTTAAAGCAAAAAAAACCACAACATCCTACTTTTCTCCTTGAATTCAAAATGAGTGACTTGGGCAGAAAGTCAGGAAAGAAATTTTGTCAAACATCAAAGAAGTTAAATACTACTCTGTTCTGTTTGACTGCACTCCAGATACCTCCCACAAAGAGCAGATGACTCAGATCATCAGGTATGTCCGCATCAGTGATGAAACCTGCACAATTAAGGAAAGCTTTGTGGACTTCATTGAATCTCACCAAAAAACCGGAAAAGGTCTTGCAACAGAGATAACTGAAAAATTGGAGAAGGATGGTCTAAGCATTTCCGATTGCCGGGGCCAAGGCTATGACAATGGAGCCAATATGTCTGGAAAATACAATGGCGTCAAAGCTCACATCCATTCTCTTAATGAGTCAGCAAGATTTGTTCCATGCGCAGCTCACACCTAAATCTTGTTGGTATTCATGCTGCTGAGGTTTCCCCACTCATGATTACGTTTTTTGGAAAGGTTCAAGCCATCTTTAACTTTTTTTCAAGCTTCACGTCAAGATGAGAAAAACTGATGAAAACGTTGACCATCTCATTAAAGGGAAATAGTGACACAAGATGGTCTACCAAAAAAGAAGCAATTACACCATTGCACAGACGAATCAAAGATGTTCTTGAAGTTTTGGAATCCATTATCCACAATCCCATGACAAATGCTGTCACAGTTAGCAGTGCAAAAGAACTTCTCATTCAAATTGATTTCAGTTTTTTGTGTTTGTTGGATTTCTGGTGTCAAATTCTTTCTCTAATTGACCGGGAAAACAAACTGCTTCAGTCAAAAACCATTTCAATTGACATTGCCTCAAAAAAAATGAAATGATTGAAGGCTTCCATTTAGAATTTTCAAGATGTTGGGGTGGACAACATTATCAAAGATGCCACAGAAAAAGCTAACCAGAGCGGAATTGATGGTGGCTTTCCAATCAAGAGGAAGCGCAAAGTGAAGCGGATGGCACTTTATGAAGCTGAAGATGACTCTCACCTTCTCACAGCAGAAACAGAATTCGGATCTCAGTGCAACCTTGTGTTTGACAGCATTATTACACAAGTTGAGTGGCGGTTTGAAGCTGTATCCTGCTGTATACTCTGATTTTGACTTCCTCAGTGGGCATTCACTCTCTAAAAGTTCAGTGGATGAACTCAAGAAAAATGTTGCAAATTTATTTCAAATTTACAAGGCAGAGATTTTTCCGATTTCCAGTCAGAAATGGCAAGCTTTAAATATCAAGCTGCCGCAATGATAGACAACTTAAAAAAATCTAGCCCGATCGACATTTTGCAGCTCACTCATAAATATTCTTTGACCAATGCTTATCCCAACACAACAATTGCTATTCGCATCTTCCTCACCATACCAGTCACAGTTGCTACGTGTGAGAGAAGTTTTTGTATACTTAAGCTCATAAAACACTATATGAGGTCAACAATGGGCCAAGAACGTTTGTCTAGTTTGACTATAATTTCAATTGAAAAAGAAGTGGCAAACAACATTGATTTTGATGATGTCATTAGTGAATTTGCCTCAAGAAAAGCCAGAAAAGTGGCATTGAACTAAAGTTTGTGCAACCTTAATGACAAATATTACTTATAACTTGATGTGATAAATTTTGTGATCAATAAATCATTTTTTTCGTTTAATTATCTTCTTCTTTTTTTTTAAGGAGGGGGAGGGGGAAGGGAGAAGGGAGGGGAAGAGGGGGCGCAATTTTCTAGTCTTGCCCGAAGCGCAAAATTGGCTCGGTACGACCCTGTATATATATATGTAAATATATATATATATATATATATATATATATATATATATATATATATATATATATATGTATATATATATATATATATATATATATATATATGTATATATATATATATATATGTATATATATATATATATATATATATATATATATATATATATATATATATATATATATATATATATATATATATGTATATATATATATATATATGTATATATATATATATATATATATATATATATATATATATATATATATATATATATATATATATATATATATATATGTATATATATATTTATATAAATTATTTCTATTTATATAATTTATATAAACTATTATTATTTATAAACTTTTCTAAGTTATTACTTAATAGATATGCTGAACTGGATCATCTGGAGTAAATTTTACTCCAAACGACATGGTAATTTTGTAAATTTCCTCATATGTCACTGGGTTAAAATTTCTTTAAACTGACCTCTATAATCTGATTTGCTTTTTTTGATTACGGTATTTGAAGATCAAATTTTTTAGTAAAATTATTATTTAAATTTTTATGCAGTTCTCAATCTAAATTTAGCTGATAGTAGTTGATATCAAATCATTGGAAAATGTTACATTTTTGAGTTCTTTCTAGCAGTTTTTTACAATTAAAAATAAATTTTTACTTGAAATGTTTCTATTCAATATGCAAGAAACATATGTGCTTATTTTTACAATAGCAAGAATTGTAAATTTTTTTCTGAAGGCGCATATATTCTTTTTGTTCATAACATTTTTTGTTCTCTTAAACATTTTTTTTTGCACTTCTTCGTTTTTGCCTTAGTTGCATATAACTAAAAAAAGATTTATATATATTTTTAAAAGGAAAAACCAAGCAGGAAAAAACTTTAATTTTTAAAGTATTATTTTTTTTTGAACTAAGTTTCTAAAGTTACACTGCTGTCTGATAAAACAACAAAAAAAAAAAGAAAATAGGAAATTTTTTATTTAATTAAAGGCAGTTATTGATATAATTACCTTTGACTAAGTAAAAAGTTTTCTATTTTCCTACTTTTTAGTTGTAGTTTTAAATGGGATCTTTAGTAAAACTATAAAATCTACAACGCTTACTCTCAGCAAGTTATTTAAACAAAGCAAAACATAGATGAAAATTGCCAATAAAGAAAACTTGTATAGTAGGTTTTTTAAATCATAAAAAGCATTAAAAAATTGCACCTAATCACAAATTAACCCATGTAATCATTTTTTAGAATTTGCGTAGTTTTTAAGGATATTTTCGTATTTATTTCCGCTTTATACATTATTAATTTAAAATCTTATTTACAAAAAATACAGCAAAGACAATAACAGAGTATGCACTGAACTGCATTAACCTTCTTCCCTAACTGCAAACTCACAAAATGCTTGGCCCCGAGCCTAAATAATGAGGAATTTATAAAATTTAATGAAAAAAGGACAAAAATAAATAAATAAAAAAGGCTAATAAAATATAAATTTTATCGTAAACAAAAAAACAAAAACAAAAAAATTAGTTTAAATAACTGATAAAATCTAAAAGAAATATTAAAAAAATAAAAATCACAGAATTAACTAAATAACAAAAACTAAAATAAGAAAACATATATATATATATATATATATATATATATATATATATATATATATATATATATATATATATATATATATATATATATATATATATTTATATACATATTAAGTAAAAGCAGAGTTCAATATACGGTAGTTAAAAAGTATAGTGCTCAAGTTAAAACTATTGTAAGTAAAGCTACATCTAATCCGAAGTTACAAAATAATGGTTGATAAAGAATCGTTAGACATTTCGATTGCATTTAAAAAAATAGTTTCTGTAATAAAGTAAGAGCTGTAAGTTTCTATTGTTAACTCAATTAATGTTAATATTACATCAGTTGTGATGGTTGAAACTCCATTCGTTGTGGTTATTGCAGCGTAAATTAAAGTTTATTTAAAGTAGTTAAATTTCAGTTCTTCTTGTTGTTCTACCTGTTGTTAATGTAACTGCAATTGTGTTGGTTACAGTTTCAGTTAAAATTGATATTTTGACTATATTTGTTAAAGTTTCAGTTGCGATTAAAGCTAATGCTAACTTCAGTTTTCTAAAATTGAAGCTTCAGTTATTGCTGTTAGTTTAAGCCTCCTTTTTTTTTATTGCCACAAATGTTTCTGTAGTAGCTTCAAGTGTAGCTGAAACTTTAATTATTAATGCTTCAGCTGTTGGTGCTGTAGTTTTACATGAGGTGGTCGAAGCTTCGGTTGTTATTAATGTCTTAATCGTTGTTGTTTCAGATTCAGTTGTGGAAGTTAGATCTTCTTTTCCTGTAGCCTCAGATGTGATTGTTGTAGCTTCAGTTGTAATATTTAGAGTTTTTGATGTTGTTGTTGTCTCAATTGTTGTTGTACTAGCTTCACTTATAATGGTTAGAGCATTGGTTGCCGTTGATACCTCAGTTGTTAACGTTGTAGCATCATTTGTAATGGTTTGATTACCAATAATTATTACTGTTTGAGCTGTTGCTATTGCAGTTTTGGCTGTAGCAGTCAAAGCTTTGGTTGATTTTGTTTCAGCTGTTATTGTATTAACTTCAGCTGTTGTGGTCAAATTATAAGTTGTTGATGTTAATCTAACTGTTGATGTAATAGCGTCAGTTGTGGTAGTTTGAGCCTCGGTTATGACTCTTGTCTCATATACTGTTGTGGTAGCTTCAATTGTGGTTAAAGTTTCTATCGTCACTATCTCAGCTGTTATTGCTAAAGCTTTAGTTGTATTGGTTAGAGATTCAGTTGATATCTCGAAAGTTTCTGCTTAAGCTTCAGTTGCGATGCTTGATATTATTATTTAAATCTTTATAGGTAAGGATGTATAAAATAAGTAGTAATATCATAAAAAAAAACATGAAAACTCGGCAAAGCAATTTAGTTCATTTTGAGAAAGCAAATGCAAAAAGAACAGAAATCAATAAAATTGAAGAACCACTTGACAAGCTTATTAGAGTTCCAAATGCATTAATTGTTTTAGGGTGGTTCACTTTCTTGGCCTCTTTACATTATTTGTTTTTGGAAGATGTAAGTTATCGCCTGTGAATTAATTTCTTCATGGAACAAACTGAATTTTCTAGCGATATTAGAAAAATCAGTTCCAAGAAAAGTTGAAAATTTTGCAAATACATACCACAGAGATCAGCTATTATAATGAAATATTATTTGATATTACAAATAAAAATGTGTATGGCTGAGTACTGAAGGAAAAAGGTTTTACAAAGTGCAAGTTGAAAGTAATGGAAAAGTAGGATATGTTACTTCAAAAATGATTCCAATTCATCCATTTGAATGTATCAAAAATAAAATAACTGTTGTCAGCAAAATCATGTTATGTTAAACCTATAAAGTAACTGTTGCCAGCAAACCATCAACTAAAAGTCACTGACTCTGACTCTATTAACAGTGAAAGAGAGACTGACGATGATTTTGCCCCATCTACAAGCAATTTCAGTAGATCTAAAAGAAAAAGAAAAGCTTCAACTGCTTCAGCTGTTTCTTTAGTAAAGAATGTGAAGCTTGTAGTAAGTAAAGAATGTGTTTCTTTTGTAAAGAATGTGAAGCAAAAAAGTCATCAACTGTCAGAAGAAGGTATTAATATTGTAGTTCCAACACAGGCAGGTATTTATTAAGCAGTTATGAAAGAAGCAAAGAAGAATTAAAGAAAATTATAAAAAAAATTTTATGGGCACTACATTTTGATGGCAAGAAGATTAAACAGAAATAAATGCAAGTTGTAGTTAAAAACAATAATCAGGAAATAAAGTTGGCAGCCTTGCTTTTAGAGGATTGACAAGCCAAAATAATTGTTTCAGCATTGATTAATTTGTTAAATGAATTTGATATATGGGAATTAATAAAAGGGATTGAACAAACACAAATACTGAAGCAAAAGGTGGTGCTGTAGAATACTTAAAAAAAGAGTTTATAGCTAGGAATTTAGAAGTTCCACAATATATTGGTTGCCTGCATCATGTTTTAGATTTGTTATTGAAGCACGTCATGGATGAAATTTTTGGAGACAAAAAATTGTCACCAAATATAAATTATTTTTTTGTTGATAAACTGATACAAAATTGTGATCTCGCTATACCACTGCTTACCAGCAGCGGTATAGCGAGATGACATGAAGTTTTTGTTTGAGCTAGAGCATCATTACAGATACTACTTAATAATTTTTTATTATAAATTGTTTGAAGATAAAACTTTGATCGACCAAGAAAATAATACTGAAATACTTAATTAAAGGAAGTTATGAAAATAAATATGAAAGTTTAATTAGTAAGGAAGCAAAAACCAAAGTTTGTAGATTGATTTCTCAATGTTATTCGAACTATAATCAGATGAGGTTATCCGAAAAACTTATGAAAAACTTTAAAAAGAAATAGAATGAGACAGGTAGACAAAAAGGAAGGTTTATAAAGCGTTACGAGAAATGGTTAAATATGGAACTTATTGTAAAAGAACCTCAACAGCAAGTTATGACAAAAAGTGTACAACGAGGTGCACCTTCAAAATCATTTGAAGATCTCTCAACAAGGTCTAAGAAAAGAAGATCTTTAGAGATAACTAAAAGTTAGGTGTTACCACTAAAAGTCTGATTAATGCCCTTATTTGTAATTTTGATAAAGAAGGTCGATTAAAAGATGTCAAAGTTATCAAACATTTGATGGAAAGTAAAACTAATGGATCCTGTAATATACCATGCTTTAAAAGCTACTCAGCAGAAGAAGCTTTAGCTTTAATGTTAGACTCTAGAATGAGTAGGACTGAATATCAAACTATTCGTCAAAGAGGCTTAGATAAAGGTTGCATGTTATACCCTGCCTATAATTTTATTGTAAAAGCTAAAAGTAATTGCATTCTAGATTCCGGAATTTTCACATCAAACTACAGTGCTTCTGTGAGTCTTCAAGAAATAATAGATCATAGTACAAATAGAATTTGGAAAGTTATGGATAAACCGAAACTACCTGAGCCTTGCAATACTCTTCTTCTTATCAGCAAAGTTGGATTCGATGGTTCATCTTGACAGTGTATTTATAAACAGAGAACCTAAAATGAAGAGGACAGATTGAAAGAACCTTTGTTTTTTTCGTGTCATGTAACTGTGCAACTTAAAATACAGGAGACTAATGCTATTCTATGAACTAATCCTAAAACATCCTCAACCCAATTTTGTCATCCTGTTCGAATATAATACGTTAAAAAAAATCAGCAAGTTGTTAAAGCACAATATGATTATTTTATGTCAATTGAAATCAGAGTAACAACCATAGACTTATTTCAAGTCAAGCACAAGTTAAAATGTACTATGATTGATGGGAAAGTTTCTACTCTCCTTTCTCCATTAAGTGATTCTTATCAAGATTCTTATCAAAATTCTTATCAAAATATCTTATATGTATCAAAATATCTTATATGTCATTCTTATCAAAATATCTTATATGTGGATTATATCTTAAAAAAATGAATGACTTTGTAATGACTTACAACAGACAACCAAATCAGATGTCTTTGGACATTGGAATTCACACTCTCCATCTTTAGATTCTTTGTTTTGAATGTCTGTTACATATTTGACAGAGAAGAAGATTAGGATACAATGATTGCAGTTTTTTTCATGCAAATGCTCCTGAAAAGAAAAAAATAGTTGCAAATCGAAAAAAAGAAATTCAGGAAAAAATAAAAGATACACTCTGACTTATTGTTGATGTACCAAAAAGTGGTGGCTCTGGTACACCCAATGATGGAAACACAGCGAGTAGGGCATTTAGAAGCCATGAAACTGAAATACTTGCTGAAATACTTGAAATTGATAAGGATCTTGTTGAAAGATTTTTCATTATTTTTTGTATATTGTCCTGTAAGCACCCAATTGATCCAGATAAACTAGAAATATGTTGCAAAGATACTTTTAAGTTTCAAATGGTATCTTATGCTTGCTGGAGTGCACAAGATGATTGTCCATTCACACCCGGATCTAAGAGACAAGCCAGTTGGTCTCTTATCTGAAGAAGCCCAGGAAAGTAGAAACAAAGATGTTAAAAATTTTCGAGAATTTTTTACAAAAGAATTTTCTAGAAAAGTTACAAATGAAGATGTAATGCGAAGATTACTTTGCTCATCAGACCCCTTTATTACTTCTATAAGGCAAAGTTCTGAATCAAAGGAACTTTCTCTTCCAGCAGAATGTTTAAATCTTCTTTTATAACTTTCTTAATACAAGTCTTTATTGTATTCTTAATAGTAGTATTGATAATATGGGTCCTAAATAGATTTATTTTGTTTAAATAAATTTGTAAAAAGCTGTTTACCTTAGCACATATATTTTTTAAGTAGGGATTTGACACCTGTTTCATTGTTGTTTTTAAAAAAATCAAACCCTTTTATTTATTTATAATCTCAGTGTAAAACCAAAATTGCGCGTTCTTTTTAAGTAGTTGTATATTCTTGCTGTGCTCCAATATGCATAAAATATTCATGTCTAGGTAATTATAAAATATGTGTCCTTAATGATTTTGTTTATTAATTGACCAGAAAGTCAAACCATCAAAATCAGTATTATGAAAATAAGTTTTATCATTTAGATCTAAAAATAAATGTAAATGTAAAAGGTATATCACATGTTATGTCATGTGTCCTTGGTAAGTTATTTTAGAGTTTGTTTATTCTACATAATAATATTTGTAAATGTACCATAAATCATGGAAATTATTAAATTAATTTAAATATTGTCATGTATCTCCCTTTTGCCCTTGGTGTTGTCCTTGTGTCAAATGTTGTATCTACTTTTTGTCCTTGGTGTGCTACTCGACATGTTTATGCAACCTATCTAGATGTAATAAACTTGTCCTCCAGAGAATATTTAGCTAAAAGGTATTCCAAAAATGATTATGTTAAAATAAGTACGTTGAATATAAGCTATTACTCTATGTGTTCATAGTGTTCGGCACATGTATGATATTTATTCATTCAATAAAGATGTTTCATACATGCTGGTGACTACGTATCACATGTTTATTATTCGTTATTTCCTTTGTCTTTGGTTTCGTGTTATTGGTGTGTCCTTTAAAGGTATGACGACTAATATTACAATGACAGTTATCATTGGCCAGAGTATAATGAACATTTACTAAAAGTTTTAGCTTTTTAGCTTCAAAATTGGCTAAGATATGATTTTTGCCTCAAAAGGGATATTTCTGGACCACTGCGCAATATGCAAAAGCAAAAAAATCTTTTTTAAGACACTGGTGTAATCAAAAAACTGCAATAAACGTGCAGTAAAAAGAGTGCAAGAAATTATGACTTAATACAATACATGAGGTTCCCTACCACTGCTCTCTTTTCTAGTCCGTTTAGAACTGAACAACGTTACTTGATTTATGCGACGTTAAACCACCCAGTTAAACTGAATACTTTTTAACGAAATGATAATTTGTTAGTCTTTTATGAATTTTTTTCATGACTAAAACCCTGACTGAAACATTATCCTTAGTCGATGAACTTACATTTAATTCTTGATATTCCAATTGCCAGTCAATGTATTTATGTCAAATAGTACACAAAAAATTATCATATAAATTTATCTATATATTTAAATCAACAAAATATTTGTGGTTGTTAAAATATGTTTTGGTCTGGAAAAAAATTGGGGGTTGATATTTTAAAATAAAAATGACAAATTTAATCTAAAATTGTTTAAATTCAATTTTTTAATCTAATTTAAATTTGTTTTAAAACACATCATGCTTTTTTTAATGGCTTTCCTTATAAAATATCTGAAAACTAAAATAGATTGATCCTGGTTGGGTTACGCCACGTTATACTTTTAAAACTTTCGAAATTTTTTTTCCATGGAGTCATTAGAACCCACGCCATAGTAATTCTAATTACAATTTTAACGTTTAATTTTTAATTTTGTAATAAACGCTGATAATTGCCATTAAGCATGAAACTTTAAGTTCCATATTAAAAATATTTCTTTTTCATTTTTCAAATTTTCTTTGCAAAATCTTCCAAAGTTTTTGCAAAGAGACTGGAATTGTCATGTCCCCCCCCTTACCCTTCTTTAAAAAAACAAAAAAACAACCTTTATTCAAAGAGTGGGAAGCCATATTTGCAAAAATAATTATAAAAAATTAATAAAAACAACTTATAAATCTAACAAGCTTGAAGATAAAACAACCAAGTAACAAATGCAGTAATAATAAACAAATAATATCAAATTAATAATAAGAAATCGGTAATAACTAAATGTAAAATCATTCTGTATGAAAAAAAGAGAGAGCTAGTTTTAAACATATTGCAATATAGTTTTTTTTAGTATTGGTCACTTAAACAAAGTTTTTTTTGATTTTATCACAGGCATCATTTCTCGATTTCGCAATTGAGTTCGTATAAAACCATCTCTTTTATCCCAACCACAGACTGACTTAGCTGCCACATTTGCCAGAGCTTATTTGTGCTTATCAGTGCTCATTTGCATAACAAAATCTTGACTGATATTAACTAAAGGTATTTTAACCAGCTGCTACACGCCATCCTTTTTCTGAAGAAGTTGGTCCGTCAAGTTTTTCCATAATGTGATGGAATCGAAGCTCATTAATGTGAAGTCAGCAAAAAGATCTAAAAAGTTTTTGTTGGAGAAGTTCCTTTACAAAATGAAACATTTCACCTTTCCATCCAGGCATTCAACTAATTGGTAGTACCAACTAGTTGGAGATTAAGATCTTTACCTCTTTCCATTAAACAGTTGAATAGTCCAATAATGAATTGTTTGGCTAGTTTACATATTTCAGATTTTAGCTCTGGTGTATAAAAAGTAATATAGCGACCTCTAGGCTCCTCTGTCACAGTCATATGGTTTCCTTGAATTAATTTTTTCTGAAGGTGTCTGCGTCTTTAGGTATTAGAATTAAATTTTTATCTTTTCTACCATCAACAAAAGTTCCAGTGATTATATTTCTTTCACAGTCTAAATTTTCCTCTACTCTAGAACACTTCATAGCACGCTCTTTGGCACAAAAAACTTTCATGCTATCACAAATGAGATTATTTGTATCTTCAACAAGTTTCACTACCTTCATAATATCTTTCAGAACACCATTAATGATAGCAGCTGTAGCAATCGAAGACACACAAAATATATCACTGACTTTTTTGCTCTCACTAACCAATCAACATTGGAATTATTATTCATTTTTGCTGCAACATCCATATTTTTAGCATTAAATCTAATAATAAATGAAAAAAAATGTTCTAGATGACTCTGACTTGTTATCAATTGAGCCTTGATTGATCAATTAACTTTTGGAACCATCGCAGTTTCTTTAACATCCAGGCAAAACTCTTGCATAGATGAAACCTTGATTTTCTCGCTGACTTTTAATCCAAACAAGCTACTTTTGTGGAGTGTTGAAATTTAAGTCACATTTGCGATAGTAGTGGGCACGTTCATCACAAGGTTCTTTGCAAGGGGCATCATTCTCACTGCAGTAAACAATTCTGCATTTGCAAAAAGCAATGTCTAAAAGTTTATCAAGCTTAGATTCCCAATTTTCTTTATTCGCCTTTTTGGCTTTGTGTCGGGCTATCTTAGAGAATGCAGACCAACCTCTACTGAGTCTTAGTTCTATAGTTTTTGTTCCACAAACTATAGGCTCTTTAAACTCAGTGTTAGTATGATCATTTGCTCTCTTGCGCGGAGATTTTTATTTAACATAAAACGCTCTTGACTTTAAATCTCTGCGTGGAAGCCAATAATATTTTGCAGTTATATTTAGTTTGATTTACTGAATGGATAAAGTACATCACAGTAAATTTACATATAAACTAAATCAAAACAACCAGTTAATTTACTACAGTAGACTACAGTTACTCAACTATTAAATTTACTTAATATACCCAGACTCCTAAAGACTCGCAAAAGTTAGCCATGCTAACTCTTCTCTTAATACGCAATTTGTTTTTAGAACTTTTAAAAAAAAAAAAAATCTATTTGGACAAAAGAGTTTAGTCTTCTAAATTTCTCTTATTCAAATATTTTTGGGTGGCCTTTGATGTTCTTTTTGTAGAACAACTTAGTAGGGCGAGATTTTTGTAGGTCTAACTATTTAACACGTAATTTTGCGATTGAAATTTGAAGTTTAAAAAAAAAATTAGAAAAATTTAACCGAATTTTAACGCTCAATAATTATAAATTTAATTGCAATGACGTCCGTAATACCTTGTGGCATAGCGAGGATCACTCCTGAAAATTAAATGTGTATCTAGCTACAATAGCAATTTCAGATTTAGAACATTGAGCAAGTGAGTTAGAAAGTTTTATTAAATTGTTAAACATTTTGAATAGTTGACTATTTTTTGCTTCTTGAAAATAGTTTTAAAAGTAGAAACAATCTATTGCAGACATTAAACTAGTTTTCTGTTCTATTCTAAACATGAAACTAGTATTCTATTGCAAACATTAAACTAAATTATAGCAAACTTTAAATCAAAAATTAAATTATAAAACACTTAAATCAAAAAAAATAAATCATTTTACTTCTGTTCGAAGAATTTTTTTTCTGAAAAAACAATTTAATACTTAAACTAATGGAAATATAATTCGATTTAGACCTAATTTTTTCTTTCACTAGTTATTGCAAAACCATTTGAATATAAAAATTAATTATATATTATAATTTTTAATAGTACGCTGGATCAAGTAACAATAAATTATAAAAAACGTGGTATCTAATAATTTTTTGCTTTTCTTATTCGTTTGGTCTATAAATTAAAGACTCGTATGGTCTCGTATGGTCCGTTGGCATGTTTTTGCGCAAATATGAAGTTTAAAGTTTTATGACTTATTGTACGCACTTATGCATGACTTATTAAATTGATTGATTGAACTGGAAGAAGCATGAAAGTGAAAATGTAAAATAAAAGCAATTAATGTACAAAGTCAACTACACGTGATTACAACAACTTTAATGTTGTTAAGTTAATGTACCAGAAGAAGAAGCAGCGGGAAGCTTTATAAAAAAATACAATAAAAGCAATCAATCAATTTACTAAATCAAGTATGAGTACAACAACATACACGTTTTACCATAAGAAGCAGCCGGAGCTATATAAAAAAAATTAAAAAAATACAACTAAAGTAACTAAATGTCGCTCCCGTTACTGTTGGGGTGGCAACTTGTTGATGCTGTTGCTCTACCAACAACTGTACTGGCTATAAGAATATTTATTAAAATATTTTATCTAATTAAAAATTACACATTTTATGATTACACTGACTGAAAATAGATTTTATTATGTGTTTCATCATGACAGTGCACAGCTTTGCTGGCAAGGACAAAACTCTTGGTCTAAACAAAGCTAAGTCACAGTATAGCAAAGTACATTGCTTGGCAAAGTAAACACTCTTGCTGTAAACTAAGCCAAGTCACAGTACCTTGAAACCATTGAAACAACATATTAATTATATACAAACTACAAAACACGTACATTAAAACATAACACACATGTAATCACTTCATATATAACAGATATTTGCACATCATACATAAACACTTACAAAATATAAAACCATATAACCTTATAAACACATAACAAATAACACACATTACCTCATCATGACACATAAAGATACTTAAATGTATAAGTTAAGAAAAATATATAGATATGGAACATTTACAAATACAACCTTATTTGTGCAATATTTGTTCAACGACATACCATGCAATACATGTTTATCAACCTTAAAAAACAAATGATCAAACAGCCTGGTTTGATATACCATAAAAGCAAACAAATTTTCTGTAATTTTTCCCTCACAAAATAACCCAGTGAACTTCCAGTGAAAAAATGTTCCAAAATCCCGTGAACTTCCAGTGATCTTTTCCAGCAAACTTCCCGCAAACTTCCAGTGATCTTTTCCAGCGAACTTTTATGTTTTCATATAAAAATGGAAGATTAGTAAATTCGCTTCAGCGTATTTTTTTTTTGTGAAAGTTATTAAACAATTTGATTAAAACAATTATAAACAATGAATGCAATTGAGACAAACTACGCAGAGAAAAAATAAAAAATTTGTAATATAACATTTATTTTAAATATTTAGTTTTATAACTAAAAAGTCAAGGTAAGCTCAGAAACACAATTTTATTTACAATAAAATTTTATAATCAAACTAAAAGATAAATTCACTGATATTAAATTTAGGTAACATCAGTAGAGAACCTAAACACTTTTTTTGTGTTTCAGAATAAATGGAGTTTATAGTTTACTTTTTCAGATACTTTTCGAAAAGGAAAATACGCAATTTTACTATTTTAATGTAAAATTATCCCATATTTTAAAAATCTTATTTGGATATTTTAGTATATTTTCAGATAAATAACTGAAACTTTTTAAGCGTGTAGATCAGTGGTTCACAACCAACGAATTAGAAAACGAAACAAAAAGAAGTTAAGATTATCGTCAATCCATCCTTTAAAAAGCATTCAACACATTCTTGTCCGCTTGGGCATTCAAACATTCTTGTCTGCTCAAAGCTAAAAAAAAAGAAAAATAAGAGAATCCATATAGGAAATTTAATAGAACAGCTAAAACGTGATATAACAGGAAAAATGAAAAGCTAAAATGGATAAAAGACGCGTTAGCGCCGTCTCACAGTGGGACGAAATCCTGATTTTGTAGCCAAAATTCTCAAATTACCTACATGAGTGTTTTCGAGGTCGCTGATTAGGAATCTGAGGTCAGATTTAAAAAATTCAAAATGGCGGCTCCAATATGGCGGCCAAAACTGTTCATGCGTTGAAAATATGAAATCTCATGTAGTTTGATTTTCAAGGTCATTGCTAATAATTCAGGAGTTAAATTAGAGCAAAAACATTGCAAAATTATTTTCAAATTTATACTATTAATAAAAAAACAGAAATTTGTAATTTTAATTTTTTTTTTTTTTTTAAATTGGTAAAAGATTAACTCACGTATATGTAAAAAAATTGTTTCTTTAATCCTAGTAACAAAAATCACGTATGTCATATTCATCAATGTTCGAATCATTCGATTCGGAATCTGATGTTGAACCACTTGTATCTAAATCGAAATCGTTCCTTGTCTCTTGTCTGGTGACTTCAGGTTGTTTTAACAATTGTATAGCTTCTTGATGTAGAGATTTTACCGGTCTCTGGGGCAATTTCCTGATGCTCGAGAGAAATGGATCTGATGTTAATAAGAGCCTATTAAAAATGTCTCTCATATTCAATTCTCTTGAGCATTTTCTTGAATGATGTAATCTGAAGTTTTTAATGTCCTTATTGCGTGACTCTTGGGCATTTTCAGAAAGTTGTCCAATCAGTAAAAGGGACTTTACGATTTCTGCTCCATGGATCAGCAATTTATGTGCAGATGTAGGCATGTAATACCACGGATATAAATCAACAAATAAATGGGCGGCATTTACACAATAGTCTTTGAATTTTTCATCATCTATATCAAACCCGCTCGAAATTACCTGCAAAATAATATGAAATCGGTGAATTAATTTTTCATCGACTCCTGTTATTTCAGCAGATATAGCAGCATTTTGGAAAAAGCGGCGCGCTGTATTTCCATCGTTAGACCTTCCATATCCTGGCTTTGGTCGATCAACGATAAGCCCCAGTTTTATCCTAAATTGATTCTGTATTTCTACCTTACGTATTTTCACATTCTTTTTATCTTCCTCTCGACGAGCTTGCCACTTTTCAGTTGTTAGCTTATACGACAGATGCAAACAGCACTCGAAAAAACGAATCCATGCATGCAATGTAGATATAACAAATCTTAAATTATCTGTTGTAATGTCCATTTTTATAATGTTGTTGATGTCATTAAATTCTTTAGAGGAAGCTTTGCACAGGAAGCAGCGTTGTGTAGAAGTGGTACCAGTTACTGCATTACAGACTTTACCGTCTATCATCGTAAATGACATACAATAAGTTACTGAAATGGATTTTCCATTTTGTTCATTAGCATATGGTGCAAGACCTTCAATCTGCAGTTCAATGTCGGTAACTTCTTTCAATGTTGACTGTACATCTTCATGTACAAACTGCAATCGTATTGGTTTGCAGAATCGCGGAGATGATGGTCGAGGATTTTTCCACACAATAGTTGCTTCACCCGTCTCGTGGTTGTTGTGTATTAATTGTAAAGGTACAAGAGAAGTATAAAAAATGCTTTCATCATATTTTCCAGTCTCGGTAAGTTTTTGTTTATAAACACTTTGACCGCTGCTTCCATCACATCCCCATTTATAGTAAAGTACTAATTTTTGCAGAATTTCCGGATTTAGAATATCAATGAAATCAGCCTGAAGTTGTATAATTCTAGATGTGGTATGATCAAGTAAAGCCTGTAGTTCAATCGTGCGCACGACTCACTAACGGTTGTGTACACAACTGATGGATAACAACGTTATTTTGCTTTTTCTACTTCAAGGTATGATGGGTATAATTTGCATTTATGTGCTCTAGCCACATTTCTTGGTAGTTGATAAGAGTGCTTTGATTCTCCTTTCTCGATCATTAAAATGCTTCATCTGGGGTTAATCTGGGGTTGGTACTTCATTTTGTGAACTAACAGCGGATATATATTTTGAGGCTCTTGTTGGGGTTGTTAATGTGACATCTTTAACAACTTGAGCAGCATGTACTTGACCAGAAGTGCTTAAACTCATTTGAGCAGCATATGCCAATTCTTCTGTAGAAAAAGTAGAACATACTTCTTGAGTCTTTCGCCTCTTTGATCTTTCACTAGATGAAGCAAAGGATTGCGAAGGTCGCCCACATGTTCCTTTTTTATTATCACTCTTCACAATCTTCGTTGGTGTTGTGCATTCAGTATTGGATAATTTTGAAAATTGTACGGTGCCCTTCAACCATTCTTCATTTTTTTTCAGAAAAAAATCTTCCCATCTTCCTGCAGCTCTCCATCTCGATCGAAAATTTAAAAATAACCATGATAATGACATTTCATCCTCGCCTACTTGTATCACATGTTCCGTTTTTTTGAAAATTGCATCTGTCGAAACATCAATGATGAATTTGTATTCATTTTTTAAACTGTCTTTCACCATAAATAATATATATTTTCTTGAAAATTCCATATTTGAAGATTTGGAAGACTCTGTAAAAAAAATACAGTAGTAACTGCTGAAAGTTCTTTGAGGACTATTTTATACAACTTTGAGGTTATCATAAAACGGAATGAGAAGTAACTTTTAAAACATATATTTAAAATAAAAAATTATTGCATTAAAATGTAATTAGTGCTATTAAATAATGTTAATTCACTAATTTCCATGACTATTAATGCGTGGTGCGACATTAATCTATTAACATAGTTTAATGTCGCACCACGCATTCCACCATAAAAACTAGTCTCTTTATTAAAACGGCACTCAATGGCAGCCAGTTTTTTAATATGTTATATTTAACACTATACACGATCAGTTCCTTGTTAAGAGAAGGTGGATAACCGCGGTTAAATTTTTAAAACAACATTAGAAAATCGATTTCAGATAAAAAATTTACAATTTTTTATGTTTACTTGTCGCGCGATTTAAATATGAAAAAAATTAAAATTAGCAGTAACAGTGCAAAACCATATATTCTATATGCCTCCAGAAAGTGATTCCATTTTGCCGAATTCCAATTGAAATAGTTTCTTCAGTTTAACAGCACTTTAAAACAGGCAAAAAATTTTCGACGTGTCCACTTGTTTAGTGCGTACCAAACGGAGGCTAAATGTCAACTGACGCCCAGGCCACCCTAGAGCAGGTATATACCTGCCCTGTTCGGAATTTTGTTCTAGGACTATCTGTATACAAGATCTGAACGTAAAAAGACGAAAATATAAAACTCAAAAATTTGACTTTTGGCTACGAAATCGGGATTTCGTCCCACTGTGCGTCCCACTGGCCACGAAATCGGGATTTCGTCCCACTGTTGGTTTGCTTATACTTCTTCTTTGTTTAGTCTATTGTTAGGGCTACCATATGAAATTTTGAAAAAATCAGGACATCATGTCTTTTTTAACCTGTCAAATCAAGACAAATATAAATAAGCAGAAAGTCAAAAGCTCGTCACAGGACAAAAGCTCGTCACACTAAAAGTGAAAATGACAAAAAATACAACATTAAAAACCAGCTTTATTTTACATTTTTGTAATGACTACAAGAATTATTTCTTTTCTTTGCTTTTAAACCAGTCATATTTTTCACTAGAGTGTACTTTTTTCAGGAACAACTGGTCATTTTTTATCTTTTCATAGAACTGTGAGCAATTGAAATCAATATTTAACTTACAAAAAAGCAAACTTTTCACAGTAGAAACTAGCAAAGAACCTCTTTCAGGAGACCAAATATTGTTCATCATTGAAAAGACCCTTTCCACAGCAGCTGAAGTTCCAGGAAGACTGAAAATGTATTCCAACACCAGTGAAAAATTTGCTACTGAAATGCCCTTTTCTCCAAAATGTTTCATCATCAGGACCCATTTTTCTTCACAACTCATATCATCAGATTTCCAAGTTTCAGAATTAGTTGACAAGTATGCCTTGACCAAAACAACTTCATCAAATAGTTCATCAGTATTTATTGCTGTACGTCCAATTTTTCGGTTAATTCTGGAAATGTTATTGCACTGTTTTGAATCCACATGAAAATTTCAGCATCAGCAAAGCTATCTTTCCAAAGGTCAATATAAGAAAGACATCTCTCGTAAAAACCAGTAAATTCTTTTTTGATAGCAGTTTCGTCAATAATTCCGTCTTCAAATAGTTTTGCAAGTATCTTTTTAGCTTCCAGTGGAATAAACTTATTCTCAAATCTCTCCTTCAAATTATTCTGCAATACTTTAATCTCATTAACACATGCACTTGCTTTTTGTTTGTTTTTTCATTCTTGTTTGTTTTTTCATTATGTGACTTGCTGTCACATAATGGAAAACTTTTAATCTAAAATGTGTGGGCTTGTATTTCAGGTTCATTAATAATCAAAAAGCTTCCTAAGAGATCTAAATGATAAAATAAGAAAGTTTGTTTTGGATTTTGGCAATACAGCATTATGCATGAAAAAAAATCAGAAATTACGTATACAACATCAACACATCTCACATGCTATTTCACAAATTATGCACGTGAAGAAATAGTCTAGCTGATTAAAACACTATTAAGAGAAACACTATCGTTACAAATATGTTATGCTAGTTAAGTTTGCAACAAAATTACTTAAAACAGAACTTAGAAATTTAAGAAAAGTATCTGGTGACATATTTTTTAAGTGCTCTTTGAAACCGAAGATATCTCTTGTTTACATTAACATGAATTTTGAAATTATGATTTGCTTAACGAATATGAAATTTTGACCAGTATAATGTTTTATTTTTTAAACTTAGGTCAATATCCAAAATTATTTGAAATAGATGAATTAAAAAGTCCTTTTGACAATACTGTTCAATGGCTTTTCTTCAACTTGATTGAAGATAAAGTTTGCTGACTTTCATATTTAGTACTTTTATGCTTT
Organism: Hydra vulgaris; assembly: GCF_038396675.1. Taxonomy (NCBI): domain Eukaryota; kingdom Metazoa; phylum Cnidaria; class Hydrozoa; order Anthoathecata; family Hydridae; genus Hydra; species Hydra vulgaris. The sequence continues at coordinate 35,229,688 of NC_088920.1, forward strand.
ACTGTAATACTTCATTGAAATTGAGTGTTATCATCACAATATACTCTCCTATATTGTTTTATTAAGAAACCACTGAAAACTTTCTCCGCCGAAATGTTGTTTTAAAACAAGAACCATAGTATTAAGCTTGTCTTGTTAGATTGACATTTATTCATTGACACTTTTGTTTTTTATAATTTGCTGTGATTTGTTAATTGTGTTATTGTTAACTGTAATATGCCTGAAGTTTGCTGTTTTTGGATTTTAAAAGCATTCCTTTTTTATTTAAAGCAAAATATTTACATCGAAAAAGTCTAGTTACTTTAGTTCTATTTTTTTATTTGATTTGAAAATTTCTTTTTTTTATTATTTGACAAAAAGTTTATTGTAATGAATTTTATTATTAAAAATATGAAAGTATTTATAATTTTTTTTGTAAATTTATATAAATTGTTACAGCCTCTATTTTAGTTTTCAGATATTTTATACAAGAAGCCATCAAATATAGCATAATGCGTTTTTAAAAAAATTTAAATTAAATTAAAAAATTGAATTTAAATAAATCTTGATTAAATTTGTCATTTTTATTTTCAAATATCAGCCCTCAATTTTTTTCCAGACCAAAACATGTTTTAACCACCACAAATTTTGTTGATTCAAATATATAGATAAACTTATATGATAATTTTTTGTGTATTATTTGACATAAATATATTGAATGGCAATTGGAATATGAAGAATTAAATGTAAGTACATCGACTGAGGTTAAGGGTTCGGTCAGGGTTTTATTAATGATTAAAATTCATAAAAGACTAATAAACTATCATTTCGTTAAAAAGTATTCAGTTTAACTGGGAGGTTTAACGTCGCGTAAATCAAGTAACGTTGTTCCGTTCTAAACGGACGAGAAAAGAGAGCAGTGGTAGGGGACCTCATGTATCGTATTAAGCCATTGTATATCCAAGGCTGGTGCGAATGGTGTGTGATACCTTACCCGTCCCACAACCACCCCCTATCAATAAATTTTGGTTCATTAAGTCTTCAAATTTAGCTCTTTTAGACAGGCGACCCAGTGAAAAATAAAACCGCGTCCCACATGGGTTACGCGTGGGTTCCGTGTGGGATTGATGGGATTTACGTGGGACGGTTTTTCCCATGTGGTATCCGTATGAAAATTTGTCACCTTAAACCCATGTGGGTAATCCCACATGGGTTACATGTGGGAACCATATGGTATTTACACACATGGGAAATCCCACGTGGGTTTCATGTGGGATTTGCATGGGAATTAATTTGAAAGCTGGAAACTAAAAAAAAATTTTTTTTTTTAAAAACTTTACGTTTATATTGTGTGAAAATATTTTATATTAATATAGAGAATGGCAAGCGAGTATGTAAGTACCACGAATAATGTTTATCTTTCTTTATAGAAATAAGATTAAAATTTGTGCAAATAGACTTATTATTAGGATAATATAATAGTTATTTGAATATAGATCTTGAGTAAATTATTTGCAAACAACTGATGCAAGTTGAAATGTTGTCAAAAACCAATCTTGCATGCATGGGACACTGCAGTGTCCCACAAAGTAATGCAGGTTTGAAAGTCGAAGAATTTCCAATTTTCTTTATTAAAAAAAGAAAAAAATAGGTTGGAGATGGGTTTCTGTAACTTTTTTTATGCTCCAAAACTTTTAACTTTAGATATAATAAGGTCCTTAAGACTTAAGGGACTTACGAACTACATTTAGGAACAAAAACAGGATATTTACAGAAACTTTTCAATTTTTAATCTGGAGTACCACAGTGTTATTGAGAATAAAGCCTCAGGGTCCAGTTTTCAAAGTAATATGATCTAAAGTAATGTTTGAATAAAATAATATGCTTTAAAATGCATATAGTTATACATATAACTCCTGATAGTTAATTATATGTATAACTAGTTATACATATAATTTGTTATAAAAACTTATTTTTTAAGGTTATGCTTGAACAAATTAGTACCAATTAATTCAAATTCAAGATTTAGGTTAAGTTCAAGTTAAAGTTCTTATTTATTCATTGTTTTTGTTAAAATTATATTTATTTGTTCAAATTTATCAGTTAGTACTATTTTTTACTACAGTAAGAATGTTTATCATTGTTGAACGTGATTTTATTAGTAACTTAATTTTATTTTCAACATATTTTGACAACACCCTTTATATTTTAAATGATGACAGCTTTACTTTTCTATTGATGTTAAGTTTATTACGTTTCAATAACTCAGATTGAATTTTAACTGAATTATTGTAAGCTTTGTAGGGTTTGTTGTATATCAAATGGTGTTGTAAATAAAGTAAAAATTATATATATATATATATATATATATATATATATATATATATATATATATATATATATATATATTATTTTTACTTTATTTACAACACCATTTGATATACAATAAACCCTTACAAAACTTACAAAAATTCAGTTAAAATTCAATCTCAGTTATTGAAACGTAGTAAATTTAACATCAATAGAAATGTAAAGCTGTCATCATTTAAAATGTAAAGGGTGTTGTCAAAATATGTTGAAAGTAAAATTAAGTTACTTATAAAATCACATTCAACAATGATAAATATTCTTACTGTAGCAAGAATTAGTACTAGTTAACAAATTTGAACAAATAAATATAAAATAGTGAAAAAACAATGAAAAAATAAGAACTTTAACTTGAACTAAATCTTGAATTTGAATTAATTGGTACTAATTTGTTCAAGCATAACCTTAAAAAATAAGTTTATATAATAAATTTTATGTATAACTAGTTATACTTATAGTTAACTATCAGGAGTTATATGTATAACTGCATGCATTTTAAAGCATTTTTTTCAATTTATATATTACTTTAGATCGTATTACTTTGAATATTGGACCCAGAGACTTTTTTCCAGGGATGCGGAGTCCCAAAAAAGACTCCGGATTTGAAAGTCACAAAAAGATTACTTTATCCTAAATTTTGGTATCCAGGAGCTCTAAAAATATAAATAAGTCTATGGACTACTATAAGGAAAAAAAATTAAGACTTTTAGGTTAGAGGAACAATTTTTTTTTGAGCCCGGAGTCCTTAGGCATAATGGCGGCAAGGACTCCGGGACTCCAGGACTCCGGGCTTAAAAACAATAAGTTTCAAGTCATTAAATCTCATGATTTTTTTTATAATAGTAGATAATAAGTCAACAAACATGTTTAGAGCTTCTGGACACTACAGACTTGGAAAATGTAAAGATATAAAGCCAGAGTCCTTTTGGGACTCCGCATCCCTGCTTTTTTCCCAATTACACTGTGGTACTCCAGATTAAAAATTGAAAAGTTTATGTAAATATCCTGTTTTTGTTTCTCAATGTACTTCGTAAGTCCAGTAAGTTTTACGAACCTTATTATATATAAAGTTAAAAGTTTTGGAGCCTAAAAAAAGTTACAGAAACCTCCCTATCTCCCCCCTATTTTAATATTTTTTTTTAATAAAGAAAATTTGACTTTCAAACCAGCATTTCTTTGTGGGACACTGCAGTGTCCCATGCATGCATGCTTGGTTTTTGACAACATTTGAACTTGCATCAGTCAATTGTTTGCAGATAATATACTCAAGAACTATATTCAAATATCATATGAACATGTTAGAGAATGTTCATATGATATTTGAACATCACAAATTTAATAATATTGTTGTGATATGTTATATAAATAATACCATAATAGATTATGATATGAAAATAAGATAGGATATGAAGGTAATGATCAAAGAATAAATTTACTTATAGAAATTTAGATGTTTGTTTATTAGTTTCAGAATATTATATTATGTGTGACCGCGACCTTCTATAATAACAGACCTTGACATCGCGCAACAAAGTTGTTAAACTGAAGGCCAATTCCTAATACTGTGTTTACATTTTCATCTTTTAACATTAGACGAAAGTTTGTGTTCACGCTTTTTTAATAAATCTTTAAAATTTGATTGGTTTATAAATTAGATAGCGCAACTTCAAGACGATAACATTGTAAGGTTCAAGGGGTTAACATTGTAAGGTAATAATATTGTCAAGCTAACGATAAGTTTTTTTTAATAATTAAAATGCCTTTAAAATGCTGTGTAACTCTTTGCAAGTCGAACTATTTCAACTACAACAAAAATATCAATTTATGCAACTACAACTACAATATCAATTGCAACTACAACAAAAATATCAATACTCAGCTACAACAAAAATATCAATTTATAAATTCCCGAAGAATCTAGAGGAGAGAAAAAGATGTAGTGAAGCTATCCCAAGAACTGGTTTTATTGTTACAGACTATACAGCAGTATGTCAACTGCATTGGCCAAATGAAGCACCTTTTGAAAGCAAATATGGGAAGCAACGACCTTTAAACCCACCATCTGTTTTTAAAAAAATATTCCGCCTAGTTGTTTAGCCACACGAGCAAGTAAAGTTAAAAAAACTGTAACTTCAAGCGGTTTTCGAAGCATTTTACCAGATGAGTTAAATGATTTTCTAAAAGAGGATGAACTTATATTTGACGATATTCAATCTTTGTTAAGTGATAATAATGATGTTATTGTTTTCCAACTTAATAAAAAAAGTTTACACATACAATCAAAAATGTACAAACTTGGTGTTCCATTATTTATTTTAGTAATTTTCAATGATTATTCATTTGTAGCTAACCATAATCGCACAACTTGTAATATTTCATCTTTAGCTATAAACAAATTAAAGTTAATAAAAACAAAATCAGCTTTATTTGAAGCAGTTAGATTTTTAAAAAATAAAGAAAGTTCACTTCAGTCAAATATTCTATTCGAACACCTTAATGCTATGAGAAAAGTTAATGTTGGTGAAGTTTTATATACTTCAGATATTATATGTAGAGCATATGAGTATTTTGCTATGCAACGAAGTTTATATGATTGTTTGTGTATTGACTACAAGTTACCAAGTATAAGGATTTTAACACGATTGAGTTCAAAAATAAGCTCAATGGAGGACCTAAGTTTCATAAATAGTATTTTTATGAATTTAAATCCATTGAAAAGAACTTTCATACTAATGATTGATTAGGTCTATGTCAAAGCTTCATTACTTTACCAAAGAGGTGCTTTGTTTGGTCAAGTAGTAAACTACCCTGAAAAGTTAGCTAAAACAATTTTATCATTTATGATTAAATGTCTTTTTGGAGGTCCAGAATTTATATGTAGAGCTCAACCTGTTTCAAGTCTTTCCTCTGAATTTCAGTTTGCTCAATGTCAACAAATTGTTGATACGATAAATAATATTGAAAGTAGTAAGACACTGGTAATAATTACTGATGGTAACCGTGTAAATCAAAGATTTTTTGGAACTTTTAAAACAGTTGATAGTAAACCATGGTTATCAACATCAGGTATATATTTATTGTATGATTATGTGCATCTCTTAAAATCTATACGAAACAATTGGTTGACAAAAAAGACTGGGGAACTTCAATTTTTGAACAATAAAGAACTGGCTTTGGCTAAGTGGAGTGATTTAGAAACTTTATATAAAACTGAGTGCAATAGTCTTTTTAAACTCTCTAAATTTACAGCTAAATCAGTTTATCTAAAACCAATAGAGAGACAATCTGTAAAGTTTTGTTTGTCTGTTTTTTGCAAAGAAACAGTAGCTGCATTAAGAACGCATCCAGAGATTGAAAATAAAGCATTTGAAGGTACTGCTGTATTTATTGAAAAAATAATTTTTTTTCGAATGTTGTTAATGTCAAAGCACCTGGTGCTGGCATTCGGTTTAGAAATGAATTATGCGGAGAAATCGACTCAGTTGGTGATCAACGGTTACAACTGCTACGAGATATTGCTGAACTGTCAAGTTTTATAAAACCTACAGGCAATAGCGCATTCATGTTATGGCTTTATTGATCTCGTAGAAACTTTGTTGAGAAAAGGAGCAAAGTATGTCTTATTAGGTTGGTTTTCAACAGATCCACTTGAAAAAGGGTTTTTCTAAGCTTCAGCAGGGATCTGGAGGTACTTACTTTATAAACGCTAAATCTGTAATTGAAAAAATTAATATTCAACATACTAAATTGATATTACAACTTGACATTCCTGTTGATGGTATCGATGGTCATACTTGTGACATATGTTTTAGAGATATTTCTACTGATGAAAAAGAACTTCTGGATAATATACATGATCTTGAAAGCTCAGTTAATAAATCTACATTAGTGGCTATAGTTTACATAGCTGGCTATGTGCAAAAAAGCGAAATAAAAATTTATGATAATTCTACCAATTATTATTATAAATATGGAAGTTATCTGTATAGCCTAAACAGAGGCGGACTTGAAATTCCTTCTGATACTCTTTTCTAATGGTCAATATTTTGCTTTTTTTCAAGGTGCTACTGACCCTTTATGCAGAACATTTTGTGTTACTCAGTTTCAGTTCATTGCTGCTAAATAAATTTAAAATCACAAAAAAACAATGCAGAGTATATTCTAATATCTGCTAAAGATTTACTCACTAATTACCACTCCCAAAATACTAAAGCTATCATAATTTATGTGAAAATTAGTTTTGTAATTTATTATGCTATTTACTTGTAATGTTTTTTATTTTCTCATTAGCCTATATGTCTCTCAATATGTTTGGATTTGTAAATACTTACCCTGTTGAGATATATTGATAAAACTTTTTTTTCGCTTGAATCAACTTTTGTTGGTGTTTTTTATTGTTGGTGATTTTTATTGTTACCATTTTTAGAAAAAAAAATTAAAAATACAGTTATCTTTCTAATATATAGATATATACTTTGATATGGTTCTGCTTGTTATTGATACTATTTAATATTACATAAATATTCTTAATGAAATTTGAAATACGAAAAATATGATTATCTTTTAACAATTTTTTGGTTTTCTTTTTATATTTCCGCCTTTACTAGAGATTATTATTAGAAAACATAGACTGCCATTACACCCTACCTAATATAAAAATATATCTATATAAGTAAAAGTGAAAGTTTAATCGGCCTTTAGTTTTTACGGCATTATGCGCGATGTCAAGGCCTGTTATTATAGAAGGCCGTGTGTGTGACGAAAAAGTAAAGATACTTTTGCATCCAGTGGCTATTGCACCCAACGTCTACATCATTGAAAAAGTAGGTTTTTACATTTTTGTTTTTGTTTTTTTGTTTAACTACTTATCCTAATTGATCACTTTTTTTCAGGATTCTCCTCATAGGTTCAAGGTCATTACGCATAATATGTATTCAATTACCCATAATACGTTAGTCATTGTAAGTAATAAATTAGGAAATAATTATTTGTGAAATATTGTAGTCATTAATGACTTCAACCTGGCTAATAATTAAAATTGCTCGACTAATAAGGTTTCTTATTAAAATTGCTCTCTCTCTCTCTCTCTCTCTCTCTCTCTCTCTCTCTCTCTCTCTCTCTCTCTCTCTCTCTCTCTCTCTCTCTCTCTCTCTCTATTTATATATATATATATATATATATATATATATATTTATATAAAAATGTATATATATATATTTATATTTATATATATTTGTATTTATATTTTTTTTTTTAGAAAATGTTTGAAGAAAGTTAGAAGATACTAAAAACCTTGGTATTATGCAAGCCGAAGTGATTTAATTAATTCAATCGACAAAAAACGGCGTGTAAATCGCAAAAGAAAAAATAATATTTTCAATATTCAATTTGGATGTATTGATTAATAGCATTTATTTTAAAATAAATTCATTTTGCAACACGTTTTTTAATTTTATAAAATTTCGTCATAATAGTTTAAGGTAAATCCCACATGGGTTATAGGTGGAAAACATCACATGTAAAAGATCAAAAATGCTACACATTTTGAATACCAAATGGGATAAAGTACCAAATACCAGATTAAGTTAAGCCTCTCTGAAAGCTTCGATGATTAATTTTAAATTACTATTTAAGTAATTTTTAAATTAAAAGAATTTTAAAAATTATCATTGAAGCATTCGGACTTTCATTTGTCTAGTATTGACTACTTTTATACCATTTGGATTAAAATATGTGGCATTTAAGATCTATAACATGTAGTATTTTCCACCTATATCCCATGTAGGATTTACCACATAAAACCCATGTGGGATTTACCATATGAAACCCACATGGGACAAAATAATAATCCCCATATGGGTTACATATGGTAAAAACCCACGCGTATCCCATATGGGATTTACCATATGGAATCCATGTGGGATTTACCATATGAAACCCACATGGGACAAAATAATAATCCCCACATGGGTTACATATGGAAAAAATCCACGCGTATCCCATGTGCGCTTTTTCACTGGGGAGTCGGCATACGTAAACCATATAGTACAGTCGCACCATATAGTACATGTTTGAGCGTATTCATAATACCATACATACTGAGCCGTCCTGAGGGGAAGTACGTAGGGGGTGTCTAGCCCTCCCTCCTCAACGAATTTTATTAGTCGCCAAATTGAACATTGGAGTCGGCAAAATTGGAATTATAGTTGACAGTCGGAAAATGTCGGCTAGCAAGAATTTTTTTTTTTAGAGCAGTTAGTGGGCAAAAAAAAACTTTCAGCTTTAGTTGGCAAAAAACAGATACGTCACCCACCATCCCTCCCCTATTAAGCTCTATTTGGAACAGCCCTGTAGACCTATTCTATATTTGTAAACCTTATCTTCCAATTCCATATTAATGATTCGTTTTAGAAAATTACAATTTCTTCATTTTTTTGTTAATATTGCTTTTCTCACAAATTAATTTCTTCTTTTTATATTGTTAGATATTATTGCTTGCAAAAATTTTTATACTTCCAGATTGTGTCTCATTGTTACACTTATAAATGTTATTATTACATTTTTTTATTTTGTTTATGTTTTTTTTTAAAAATGAAAAAAATTAATTAGCTAACTTTTCTTCGTTTTGTAATTCTTTATCATCTTCAATTGAATTAATCATAATCACTATTAATTGCTTGAACTTTATTATATTTTTAAATTGGCCCTTTTAAATATATTTTAAATAGTAGTGACCGTAATGGTAAGAATATGTCGTTTCACAGCAACACTTGACATGATATAAAAACCCCAATAATGTCAACAACAAATAATGTTAACTTAAAAAAACTGTTGTCAAATCTGACACAAATAACTCACAAATATATATAACTTTTTAATGCTAATAAAAATATGTGCATTAAACAACTACAAATATGGGTATTAAATAACCCAAAAAAACAAATACAACGTCAATAAGTACTTAACTTCAACTTTATCTTCTTACAAAAACTTCAAATCGTTTTAAAAATGAACCAGCAACAAACTTCAACAACAACTGATCACTTCAGGATAAGCATCAAATTTGAATATCTCCGTGGGCTCCAAATATTGAGTACTTTAGTCTACTCAACGGTTTACGTTTTATAAAGAACTACTTGTTTAGTTACAACCATATATTATAATAAGTAAGAAGTAGAGTTGATACAGGAGTCTAATTAAATATAAGAATAACATCAACTAACAAACATAAGAGCATGGCGAAACATACAATGCACCGGACATTCATATGTTCTTATGAAATCTGATACTGCTAACATAGTAACTTTGTGATACGCATTGCAATCATGTAATTGTAAGTCTCCATTCCTACCCAAAAGCTTTGAATAAATTTTAAGAGGTAAAGAAACTAGTTTGAGTAATTGCAAATAAAAAACTTGATTGTGCATTCCTGAACTTTTGAAAAAAGAAAGCAATACTTACAAAAAATTCCATAAGGCATTCTGAAATCATTATCCACAGAAATTTATGTATATGTTTCTCGGACAAAAAGCAATTAACATTTTTAACCTTCTTTAAATGCACAGAATATGGATATTTGTAATTTGGACCAGGAAACCAATTGAATTTCAATATTCGGTATTTATTTTGTTCAGTTACCTGACGTGTCAAAATTGCTCTAATTTCTATAAGCAAACAGTTAACATCTTTTGTCGCAAATATTGAATCTTTTTTTATTAATTTCTGCGTTAGTTTTACTTGTAAAATTAGCAGCTTCCATACCAAATGCAGGTTCTGGAGAAAATGGACTAAGTTTCATTGTAGTTTGATTATTTTCAGCCCCGCCAATACATGCACAACTAAATCGTTCGGATTGATGACAACGAAGATAAAGATAAAACGATAGGACCAGCATGGTCCTGTATTGGTAGAATTTTAATTCTTTTGACAAAGTAGTCATCTAAAGAGCTTGTCCACTTTACCTTGTTGGTCATTTTAGCTAATGAAAATAATAAACTAATTCATAAGAAATTCATTCAGTTACTATTTAAAATTTTTTTTATCTAAATACAATATTATTTAAATACAACTTGAAGTGTATATAAGAGTAATATAAATTAATATACAACTTCAATTGTTGAAAAATAAATACTTGTTTATTGAAATTTTAACTACAAAAAACGGCATCGCGTAAATAAATTACACTAACAACTAAAATTAAATTAAAAAAAAAATTTACCATTAAAACCAAATCTATGTTTTTTTTTTTCCAAATGTTTTTAAAAAACAGTTTGTATTTTTCAGAATAGAGCGATCATAGTTTTATTGTTTTTTATCGTTATTTGATTATATAATACAGGTTTGAAAAAGTGGCAACCCGCGGGCCACATGCGGCCCGCAAGACCTTTAATGGCGGCCCTCAACATTTTAATCATTTTATTACATATAGCGGCCCGCAGACATGCATTTCAAAAATGTTTTATTAAAAACAAAGATTAAAATAATCACAAATAGTTTTCTGAACTCCTTTATTAAAAAGGACATGAATTAATAAACTAATTTTCTAACTTTTTATTAAATTGAAACTCTGAAATTAAAACCATAAAAAATTATTAAAAAATTATGACGATATATTGCTTTTACTTAGCGTTTTTGGAGTAATTGCTCAGCTTTACGTGAACAAAAACTTGATCAAAATTGCTGAAACTTTTATTATCGTAAAGCTGAACAATTACTCCAAAAACGCTAAGGAAAAGCAATTGCTTTTTTTTATTCACCCAGCCTAATAGATCAGTCGTTATCTTGTTGCTGTTATTTAACATTGAGCTTTTTTTGTTTTTTGTTATTGTCACTAAAGTCAAAATGTCTCATTCAAAACCAAATGCAAGCAGAAAACTTAAAATTGAAGATGAAAAAAGAATTTTTCAGTCAAAATGAGAAGTGCTATACTTTTTTACGAGCATTAAAGAAAGTATTATTTGTCTGATTTGTCAACAAAAAGTTAGTGTGCCGAAAGAATTCAATATCAAGAGGCACTACAAAACTCACCAGGAAAAATTTGAAGTTTATCAAAAAGATAAAAGGACAGACAAATTAAATGAACTAAAAGCCAAACTAAAAAAGCAACAAAATATTTTTTATTCCGTGAGCAAATCAAATGAACTCGTAGTCATAGCAAGTTATATTCTGGCGCATTTAATTGCATTTCATTCCTAACCTTTCACTGAAGGTGAATTTATCCAAAACTGCCTAATTGAAACTGCAAAGATTCTTTGCCCTGAAAAAATAAAAAATTTTAACAACATAAGCCTTTCAAGAAATACAGTTGCTGAGCGCTTAAATGACATAGCAACAGATTTGAGAAGTCAGTTTTAAAAAATCGGCAAGGATGTTCGGGATGTTCAGCATCTGTGGCATCTGTACTTTCGTCAATTGCTGTTGACGAAAGTACAGATGCCACAGATGCTGCTCATTTGTCTGTTTTTATCAGAGATTGCAATTTCAAATATAAAATTACAGAAGAACTTCTGGAGTTGATTCCAATGCATGGTACAACAACAAGTGATTACATTTTTTTGGAGATTGAAAAAATACTGGACAAGTATAAACTTCCAATTACTAAACAATTACTAAATTTCATTATAAAATTTCTGGAAAATCCAAAATTTTATAAAGATTGTTATTATTATTACAAAATTCTCCTTGTTCATTTTTATTGTGTTCTTATATTGTAAAATAAATATGAGAGTTTTTTATCATAGTCATGATAAAAAACTCTCTTCGCGCGATTTTTTCGTTGAAAACGACCTTTAATTATCATTAATTTGCGCGCACTTTGTAAACGCGTGAAAAACTGTATTGAAAAAATAAAAAATTGATTAAATTCAATAAGCATCTATGATGTAACTAATAACTTATCAACTAGAATAAAAGAAATTTAAAAATAAATCTCTTTTATAGTTTAATAAGAGATTATTTGAATAAAAAAATTCTTTGAAATAAAACTCCCTTACTTGACATATCGTCCCCTCAGTATTATCTTGTTCTATCTATAAATGTAATAAATAAAATGTTCTATCTAATATGTAAAATGAATACAAAAAAAAATTATATATTGATAAATACAATGTTCTATGTAATATAATATAATATATTATATTAGGTAGAACATTGTATTTATATATATATATATATATATATATATATATATATATATATATATATATAAATTATGCTAGTGTATTCTACAAACAGAGTGCTCAATGTTTTAAAAGAACAGAGCAATAATAAATTAGTAAAAACACTTATCTAATTTTTGATTACTCCAACACTGTGTTTCACCATCAGTTGGTTTATCAGGAAGAAGTTTTCTTCCTGATGAACCTACTGATGGTGATATATATATACTGATGGTGATATATATATATATATATATATATATATATATATATATATATATATATATATATATATATATATATATATATATATATATATATATATATATATAATATATATATATACATATAAATACATATATATATATATATGTATGTATATGTATATATATATATATATATATATATATATATATATATATATATATATATATATATATATATATATATATATATATATATATATATATATATATATATGTATTGTATTTATTTTATATATTAGATAGAAAATTTTATTTATTACATTGGTGGATAGAACAAGGTAATACTGAGGGGGCGATATACCTCTTAAATTAGACGTTTGTCAATAAATAAGAGTACGAACGTCAACGTTTATTAAAAAAAAACGATTTGTTGCGATTTGTTTCCGATTTGTTTGATGAAACAGATTTAATTTTTAAAAACATTACTTTACTTAAAAAAATATATAACTTTGTTTTATACTTGCGTTTTATATTTTAATTACTTAATCCTATTTTTCATAGCTATTTTACATATCTTATAACATCTTTTCGATGTAAGTTTGAATGTAAAGATTACGTTGGCTGGCCGATCTAAATCTGTAGTGTTTTTGAATGATAGCGTCCGGCTCGGGTGCCAACATCCGACCACCATTGTATTTACCCATACGGAATCGCGTTAAACCGCCACCGGCCAGCCAATGGTTTGAGTGAAATATTTCGTTCAAACCTGGCCGATGGCGGTACGACGCAATTCCGTATGGACAAAACCGATGGCGGTCCGATGTCGGCACCCGAGCTCAGTCCGACCTCGGCATTAACACAGGGTTGCGCGAATAACTCGCCTTGGGAGATATTTGGCTAAAAATTAACGCCGTATTCTGTTGTTAAAGTTGCTTTTTTTTTTTCGAAATATATTTTTCTTTATAATTTTTTTTTTAATTTTTTCTTTTAATGCTATCAATTAAATAAGACACTTTTACTAACGATAATTAATGACAATATATAAAATTCAGGTTCATGCATTTTACAAAGTTGGTATTAATCTCAAAAAACCTTGGATTCCACACAACCAATTCAATGTAGCATGTTCCAGAACCGAGTCGTTTCATAATTTGTTTTTTAAATTTGATAAACATGCATTACAAGGTATGTCATTAAACGAATATTAAATAAATCTTGTATTTGTAAATGCTCTTAATTTATAGTTTTTGATATGTAACTTTATTTGTCATATGATGTGGTAATTTGTGTTTTTATTATGTGTTATATAAGGTTATAAGAAGCTAATTTTTTGGTCCCTTGGAGGTTTGAGTAATTGAGAGTTTACTGTATTATGTTATGCTACTTGTTAATTTTTTGATGTTGTTTTTGTTTTGTTTTGTGTTGATAGACGACTTGGCTTACGTTCACATTGGTGTCTATAGTTAAAAATGATTATTGGATGGTTTCATTACTGAAACTGGCTACATCTAACCGTTCACTAAAAGCCAAAGATTCAGTTTTCAAATACAACCATAATGGTTCATCTTATTGTGATTAATTATTTTCAGCCTTGCTTTTTTAAAGGAGTTCTTAGTCCAAACTTGCAACAATAAATCTTGAAACTTCCACAAAAAAGAACAAAAAAAAACCTCACAGAGTATGTTTCTTATTTGTCATCTGTTTAATACATTTTTGAATTTTCAAATAAATAAATAGAGTAGATAACACATTGATGTGTAACAAGTGTTTTCAATAATAATTTTGTTTCACTTTTAGGTCGAATTCCTTCTCTCACGACTGATTTTTGAAAGTTCCTACATAACAGATTTTGAGAAATGTTCTAAATGTTGATTGTTTTTTAAAAGCTAAAAAAAAGTTTGAAAATCATCGTACTTTATACCAAAATTTATATAATAATGAAACAATGTAATTATTTAAATCGATTCTCGAAGTTTTTTGATACTTTGTTATCTTAAATATAATATTATTTTGTAATATTTTTTTTAAAGTTTATATTTATATTTTATCTTAAGAAAAAAATGTTTTTTGTTTCTTAAATAAATATCTATTCTTTTTCTCTTTGGAATTATTATTTTGTATGGATATATTGGGTTTTTTGGCTTTATTTTTTTATATTTCCATTTTATTTTTATATGCGAATGGAAGCCGTTTATACTTTTGATTACGATCTCTACAGTTTCTATTTGCATTAAGTAATGATTTTTGGCACAAACAACAGGTATAATAAAAATCGCAAAATTCAACATTTAAAATAGTTTAATTGAATGAATTGGAATGAGTTTTTTTACAGAAATCTTTAAAAAATAATCAGATAGAGCTAACTTATTTAAAAATAACTAGGTCCCTTTTGGCCGATATCTGTGTTTATTTTTAAATTAATCTTAATAAGATTTTTAAAATTTTTTTATAGCCTAACTTTCCAAAAAACATCTAAAGAAATGTTACACAACTGTTAAAGATGCTTTTATTATGTAAAAAAAAAATTTTAATGTAAATAAGCATAGTTTTAAAGTATAGTAAATTAATTGCTAACCAAAAGCCAAGAACTTTATAACAATTAATTTTTTTGCCGTTTACAAAATTTTATTGAGTATAGAGACCAAATTAGAAACAAGTTTAGAAATAGTCGGGTGTGAAATAAACTTACCATGACCCTTATCGTACTGATCTTTACAGCTAGTTAAAAATAATTAAAATATTATGGATTAATCCTGGGCATCCCAGGATACCCCCTAGATACACTCCTAGTGTTATACCACTAATAAACAAACCAGCGCTTGTAACTACTTTAACTCCTTCAATCAACGACAATATTATAGCTAATAACTACATGATATGTAAAATTGAAAGTCATATCATAAAATCCGATATAAGTGAACTTTTTCCTAATTTTCTGATAATTAGATTTGATGCACGAAACCAATTGGGAACTCATAACTGAGTGCAACTATGCGAATAATAGTTATGGTCTTTTTATACGCTTATTTTTAAAACAATCCGAAAAAGCTTTTCCAAAGAACAAGAAAACGATACATTAGAATAACATACGTTACTAAAACTTTAAAACAATGTTGCGCGTTGCATTGGCCTAACATTGACCGTCAACGTTGTTTTTATATCGTTATCGTTTTAAATACGACGTCGGCAACAACCAAAAAGCAACATTGTTTTTATATAATTTTTGTTTTAAATGCGACGCCACTAACAATCAAAAAACAACGTTGGCCTAACGTTGCATTTTAAGTTGGCATTGCGTAATATTCTACGTAGATTCAATGTTGTAATTTACGTTGACACGACGTTGTATTCTACTTCATCCAAATTGTTGTATTTAAAGTTGATTCAACGTTACATTTTACGTTTGCACAACGCTGTATTTAACTTTTATCGGAATTAAATTTGTCTTCCTTTTTAGTCTACATATATATACACATTACATATTATAATTTTATACCCATTTATAACTGCAAATATGTACCTCTACACAGGTATTCCATCCATTTCGATGAATCAACAATACTAATGGTATTGTGCTTTATCCTCCTCCGGCTAATTGCCATTCAGAGGCAACATAACCAAGGCCTGCAAAGACGAGTTCAGCTCACTAAAGAGCATCATAATCCGCTTCGCAGACCAAGAGTAAGTGATTTTTAAAAGTACTAAGGAATTATAGTGTCAGAAGAGGTCAAGTTAGAAAGATAGCATATAGAAAGCGGACGGATGCAATTGAGGTTAGAATTAGCAATTCATACTATAAATTGATATAATGTTTTATCCTCCTCCGGCTAATTGTCATGCAGAGGCCACATTACCAAAGCCCGCAAAGACAAGTTCAGTTAAGGGAGCGTCATAGTCGTTCTACGGACCGAGAGTAAGCTGAGTTTGGGAAGAACGAAGATGTATTGAAGTGAAAGATAAAAGAAGTCGTGTTTGAAAGATAGCATAGAAAAAGCGTACAGGAATTGCATACGATGTCAGAAGGTGCAAAACGTACAGTTAATTAGGTCATCTAGTTAATGTACACCTACAAAGACTTGATATGAACTCTTCATCAAGTAGCTTTGTCGTCAATTCATACTATTAATTAGGTTACGTAAATAATGTATTAGTATAAACGTAGACAACAATGGTGATGTCTGTTTTGCTTATAGCTTGATATTTTGTTATATAAGAAAGAGAATAATAAATTTGCAAAATATGTTTCCATAATCAACTGAAACTCATTCATAATTGAGTGTGTTTTTTTTGCAAAAAACACACTCATTTATGAATGAGTTTGAAATGTGCTAGGATGAACTTCGAACAGTTTGAACATTCACTAAAATCAAAAAAAGTTGAGGCATCGGCGAAATTAATGCAACTGTTCTGAAACCAGTTTTTGATATTTTTAAATCTCCTCATCTATTAATATTTAATGTATCCCATAAAAATTGATGTTTTCCCGATCAATTGAAAAAGGTAGAGTAGTTCCTATATGTATAAATGGCGACGACTCTTTAGCATCCAACTATGAATCTATAGCCAAACTATCTTGCTTTTCAATTTTCTTGAACGTATTATGTACAATAAATAATATATCTTGAACTAAATAATATTCTAAATACCAAACAGTTTAGTTTTTGCAAAAGCAACTCAACATATCATGCATATGCAACATATCAATTTAAAAATAATAGTCAATAAAATTTTGAAAATAATAGTTATACTCTAGCCTTGTTTATTGATTTAACCAAAGCTTTCAATACAGTTGACAGCGGGATCCTCCGATACAAGCTAGACATATATAGAGTAACAAACAGCAGTTTAAAGTGGTTCAGGTTCAAACAACAATTTAAAATGGTTACTTAAAAACTCAGCATGTATACGGTAACAAATAATTAGTTGTGGTGTAGCCCAAGACTCCATTCTTGACCTTTAACTATTTTTATTCTGTGTAAACAATATCTTGTTAACTTAAAACATTCCTAATATTATTCTTTTTGCTAATGATACGAATATTTTCTTTATTTTCTTGAATAACAATATTTTCTATAGTTAATTACAAGCCGCAACACTTAAATTAGTTGTTCAAAGCTAAAAAACTTTACTTAAAAATCCTAAAAACCAAATATGTTTATTTCACAAACTATCGAACTCTAATAATTTACTACATCAATTTCCCAAGCTTATGATCAACAACATTAATAAAGAAAGAGATCATTCAATGAAAATTGTGGGAATAATTTTTCAAGAAAATTTTAATTGAAAGAACCATATTTTGCACATCGAAAATAGAATCTCCAATCGGCATCATGCATAAAATAAAACAACTTCTAAATAAAACTTGCTTAAATCAGTATCAGCTATTGCAATATTGTTTGGGCATGCACATAATTTTAAAAACTAAAATATACGTAAAACAAAAGCAAGTTTGTCGAATAATATGCAATGTTAACCGATATATTAAACGCCAAACCATTATATAATTATAAATATGAATTGAAATTCCTCCAAAATTTAGTATTTATGTTTTAATTGCAAACGACTTACTACAAAAATACTTTGAAAATTAATTTTCCATCATTAATTACAAATATCCAACAAAGTACTTTTTCACAACTTTAAAATTTCGACAATTTTACTTAAAAAAACTAGCTATTCCATCTAACTCCAAGAACCGCAGCTATGGAGTTGAGAACCGCAGCTATGGAGTTGAGAACCGCAGCTATGGAGTTGAGAACCGCAGCTATGGAGTTGAGAACCGCAGCTATGGAGTTCGATCTTTAAAATGGAAATAAAAAACATAAAGCTATTAAATTCCTTTAAAGTAGTCAAACAGCATTTATTTGACTTAAGCAAGGCCAAGTTATTCTCCTATTTCTAAAAATTTTAATAATAATAACAAATTAAAAATAATTTATTTCATTCGAATGACTACAAATGATGATTATGCTATAATACAAATAATTTTGTTCTATACTTATTTATGAGTTTGTTACGTATATCGCTTCGTTTTTGCTTTTTTTTAATTTTTTTGTTTCGTTTTGTTTTTACTTATGAACTTTAATAATGTATATATATATATATATATATATATATATATATATATATATATATATATATATATATATATATATAATATATATATATATATATCATCTGATCGAATCTATGCATCTTCGAGGCATAGATTCGATCAGATGATTAATGAAACTTTGTGGAATCGCTGCCCAGGCCTTTTGGATTTGTTCAAACAGTTGATCCTTATTACGAACACCTTTACGATTAATTCTGCGGTTGACGATTCCCACAGGTTCTCGATAGAGTTGAGATCCGGAGATTGAGGCGGCCAATCCATCACCGATAGGTGGTTGTCTTGAAACCACTGCTTGACGACTTTTGCAGTGTGTTTCGGATTGTTGTCTTACTGAAAAACCCATTTTATTGGCATATTCCATTCAATATGAGGTAACATAACATCTTTCAGGATATTTTATACATGAAACGGTCCATTATTCCATCGTTTCGATGCATTGGACCTAGACCGTTAGCAGAAAAACACCCCCAGACCATTACATTGCCTCCACCATGTTTCACGGTCTTATGACAGTAACGTAAATCGAGGCGTTTTCCGGCCGGTCGACGTACACGGCAAATTCCATCGCTTCCAATGATGTTGAACTTCGATTCATCACTAAACAGAACAGTTTGCCATTTCTGCACATTCCAGTCAATATGAGGTGTAGCAAACAGGAGTCTTTTCTTCTGGTTTTTTAGTGAAACCAGCAGTTTCTTTGCAGGGCGTTAAGAAAACACTCCGGCTTCAATAGCACGTCGTCTGATTGTTCGGTCCGATACAGGCAGCTCTAATTGCTTTTGTATCTCGACTGATGATATCCTGGGATCCTTCTTGACGGATCTGACGATCATAGAATCCTCTCTAGAAGTGGTGAAACGCGGTCTTCCACCTTTGTTATCTGCTGCCAACTTCCCCGTAGAACAATATTTAGAACATAGTCTTGATACGGTCCATTTTTTCACGCGATATTTATCATAAATACTTTTTTGTGACATTCCACTTACGTAATCGCCAATAATTTTCTTTCTTAGTTCCAATCCAAGACTGTCGGGAGCCATTTTTGCACTTGAAGTCATAAAAATAATAAAAAATAAATAATCACGCTTCTCGAGGCTTACCGTGTTACATTTATCTTGTGATGATACAATAATGCTTTGTGGAACACAACTTCTTGGTTGGATGTGGACTGCATTGATGCAATGAAACACTTGTTGTATTTCACTTCTTGTACTGATGTTCTTTGATAAAACACTTTGATAAAACTCACTTCGATAAACTGTCTTGATAATACTGACTGATTGACTTCCATATACTGACTGAATTACATGTCGATTTACATGTCTCTTATATAGTAAAATGAACCTGTGTGAACCTGTTCTGGAAGATTCTAGATGCTTCTTTTTGATGCTTCAGGAAATTCTGGATGTGTCTAGATGCTTCTGAATGTTTCTGGATACTTCTGGATGCTACTGGATGCTTCCAGATGCTTCTTCTGGAAACTTCTGGAAGCTTCTGCATGCTTCTGGAAACTTCTGGATACTTTCTTTAATTGTTAAAAAACTTCCGTGACGTTGATACCAATTAGACTTAAGAAAATGAAACAAACCAAAAAAGTTGCACTTGTTTTGTCCGCTGCAAAATGGCACTTGTCAACAAAATTCTGCCTGTGTGCTGTCACCTGTCAGCTGATTGCTCATGTCATGGCATGCTATGACTCCAGACTCCTGAACTGTTTGCTGTGGTAGTATAGTTCGTTTCATTTTTAAGACATGTAAAATTAGGAACACTTTTTACCATTGTTCGATGTTGGTTGCAAATGTTTTGTCCAATACTGTATATATATATAAGAGATAAAACAATTGAGGACGATGTATTTTGAAGTCGAATTCGAAGCTTCGACGTTGCTAAAAGTTGTGTGTGAACGTTTTTCGAAATCGTTAAAAGTTGTACAAAATTTAATTTAACGGTTTTCAAAATCGTAATAGTTCGAATAAAGAATATTTTCGTGGTTTTCAAAATAGTAAAAAAATTTGTGTAAATTCTAAAATGGCGTGTTTTAAAATTGTTTAAAATTTCTAAAGACTTCCAAACTTGTATGTGGCTGTACTAGAACTATAATGCTCTTCCCTTCTATTCTCCTAGACTTCAACTCTATCTTTTAGATTAGGAAAAAATCACAATCGATGAGAAGCTACCTATGATCAGGTTCAGAGACACCGATATAAAGTAAAGTGAAGTAATAACTGGTTTGGTATATACTCAATCTCTGCCCATCTAAGTTCTAATTTCTTAATAATAAAAATTTGAAGTATACATTACAATATCATTACAGAAATACAGAAAATATAAAAGATATGCTAAAACTCTTGCATTTATTTAATAATCATTCTAGATTTCAAAAATCCAATTTCTTAAACATGTGAAAAAATTATTTGCATATTATCGATTATCTAATCTAAAATAATCCTAGCATGCTACTCTAGTAAAGAATATTTAGTTGTCCGCTTCCAGTCTTTCATTCTCATTTTTTTGTGCTAGTTCCTGGCCTTGGGAGTCAAAATGATATCTGTCTCGCCTTTCTAGTTCAACAATACTAGAGATCTCATTTTTAATGTGGCGGTATCATCATCATCCTAGTCTGAGTCATCATTATCATCGTCATCATTTTGATCTCTGTCTGGAGCAGGTCTAGCTGCCACTTGCTCTTCCATGGAGCGGTATTCCTAAACTGGTACAAAGGAGTTTAACAGATCGAAGTTCTCGTTGATGAAGACCAACTTCTCAGTGGTTTTTGGATGTGGTCAGGGGAGGCAGAATGGTTGCAACCAGCTGAAATTGTTCATCCGTAGGAATGGGTGTGGTCTATTCCTTTTTTTCAGCCTGGAGAGCACACAGCACACTTCGGAGATGGTCGATGTTTAGGATCCTCATCAGGACAGAGTTCCATCTGGTAGCACCAGGGCAGTAATCTTTTTGTAGGGTACTGAAACAAAAACTAAAATAAAAATTCGCAAAAAACTTTGCATAAAATTGTAAGCTCTTTGAAAACTTTGTTTAGAATTAAAAATTATTTGTAAAAATTTGACATTAAGTTGTAAAACTTTGTATTTGTATCTACTTAAAAAGAAGTATACACAGTTCACAAATATAGGTTTTAGGTATAAAATGATATGACCCCAGAAGTTTCAATGAATTTAGGTTTCTAATATCATACATTATGAGGATCTGACTTTAAAAAAATCCAATGTGTGGCCCTTTTTGAGAAAATTTGGTTTGAAAATTTGCAAAAATGTCATTATATTTTCATAAGATTTTTAATGGTTTAACTTCTTTAATTAGTATTTAAATCAACAATTAGGTTGATGATACAATGTTTATTATTATTTTTTGTTAAATATAACAAGACTAAAAAACTTTAGTTAAAAAAGCAATGAAAATATATCCTTTAATAATATATTAAAACTTTGACCAGGTTCTTTGATTACAGGTTATTACTACTAAACACCTCTGCAATTCTCTTGCTTCTTGTCAGATGTTAATGTTCATTTAGGAAACATCGAATCTGTTGATAACAGGCTTCGTTTTAGCATGAGCTGATTTAGAAGCCTGCTCTGCATATCTTCCAAGAGAATGCCCGGATCTGGAGATAAATTCTTCTAAGTGTGCTGTAATAACATGTACTTTCCGAGTAACAGTTAAATCTTTTTGAAGATACTACAATAAAACATCAATCAATTTTTTTAAATAATGCTGTTTATTGTAATGATATCTTTATCAAAAAAGTATATACTATAGTATAACATAAATTATAGTGAAATACCCATGTACTGGCGCAGACAATATTATTAAAAGCAAAAAAGTCTATCTTATATTCTACCTCCTTACAGTATTCTTGGGTAACCACGTAAGATTGCGTAAATACGTGAATGTCTTCTTCGTAATTGGGATCCAAACTGTTTCCAAATGTTCCGTGGACTACCCGCGGAACTTTCGAAGGGGTTTTAATAGAGGTAGTAGCTCTACAGGCAAAATATTTTCTAACTCATCGCACTGTTCTAGGATCCGTTTTGAAGTATTTCCTTCAAAAGTTCCACCATGATATCTTTTTCTTTAACATCCCAAGCTTGAAACCCACATCTCAAACTCGGGCCACAATTTGGTTAGGAATGATGATATTTGATTTACAAGGCCCATCAGTATGTGAAGTTCTGGCAAAGGTATAACATCTAACACCAACTTGGATTTATCTTGTCCCTGGATGTCTCCTTGATCAAGCATGGCTTCACAATATTTTATGTAAAAATAATATTTATTAAAGTCTGATAAAATACAGAACTTTTTAAGGCAAAGCGTTATCTTTAATGTATATTATTAACATTACCTTGAAGTCCTGCATCCTTTTGTGTGGCGATCCAGCCTCGCAATATAGTATATACCAATCATCTAAGGATCTCAAAGTTCTAAGATCTCCAGCAGCAATACTTGATGTACCTTCACACCAGGCACAGGAATGTTTTCCTGTGCCTAGAATAATTTTTATAAGGTTTATGCTTTACATTTTATCAAGTAGTACATGCACTTGAAGTACTACTTAATACACTGCTTGAACACATATATGTGTTCAAGTAATGTAAAAAATATATAAATTTGGATTATAATACATATATTACCGAAATTCCCAACAATATACAGATGAGTTTCATATCTGATGCCGGAGAATATTTGCATTCATGCAGATTTATGCTCTCGACAATCTGCAATAAGTTATCATGGGTCTCTTGTAAGTTATCTGCATATGCAAGAGCGACAGAACCATTAATCTCAGAGTATGTTCCTCTGTCCCCCATGTCGTCCTCTCTCACTTTTTAGGCTCGAATATGTTACAGATTACTTTCAATGAATCTCCACCTAAATTGAACATGAAATTGATTGAACATTTTACTAAATATTATATTAAAAAAATGCTAAACTTTATTCCATATCCCTAACTTTTAACTTTGGTTACCTGAATTAATTCCAACTCTGACAAAGGTGCATTAGTAGTTTTGCGCTCTGAAATCCATGACAAAGCTGAGAAACTCTGTAAGGTCTTTAATATAAGCAAGGTCTCTTGAAACTACCTTTGTAAGTTTATCGTTTATCTCCTCTTCAGATTGAATTGTCTTAACAGCATAAAAATATGAAAGGATCTTGCTCCTCTCGTCTAGTTTTGCCTCCATCAATGATTCAAATTTAATACCGCATTTTCGAAGCCCCTGCAACATCTGCTTATTCATATACTGACTAAGTCTTAGTTTGTTTATTAGAGGCTGGATCTTTTCAAATTTTACTTTCTTTTTTTTTTACAGAAAATAATGGTCCTCCTGTAATAAAATTTAATAACTGCTCTTACATATTTGAAAAAGAGCTGATGCTGAATGTATGAAAATTGTTATTTCATATATTATTTATGGTATATTAGATAGGAAACCTAACCTGTTGAAATAATGATCTCTTCTCCAAGGTTTGTCAGTGAAGCTGTATAGATGTTTTTAAGCAGAGTTGAAGTAACTTGCTGTTGTACCTTTGATGATCTGCTACTTAGGTGGCTTGAAATATTTACCTTCTCCTGCCCAGGAGAACTTTTGTGGGGTAAACCTTTACCAAAGTTACAAAAGCAGTTAGGACATAAAATAAGAGGTTTTTCTGACTTTGACTTTTCAATTCTAGCTTTAGTTTTCTCTAGCACCCTATGATCCATAGAACAGACTGTACACTGTATGACGCAGTCTCTTCCAGACTTAAAAAGCATTAGATCCGCTTGCGTCCAGTTTTCAGTAACATTTATTGGAATAGGATTATTGGAAGCCAGCTTGTACATGTATGATTTGCATAATGAACAAATTCCTTATAATAAAAATAAAGTTATGAATTCAAAAATAACATCTGTTTTTAACAAAGAACATTGTTGTGAGGGAGCTGTAAGACAAGTTTTCTTTTAAAATAATATTTCGTTCAATACATATTAAATTGTCAAAAAAACTGTCAAAGCACAATATTAAATTGATTACAATACTTAACCTATTATATTTAAAGTTTTAATGTAAGTTTTACCTGTTGGATACTCAAACACATGTCTTGAATAGTTGGGATTGATATGTTCTTTGATCAATTTCTCAAGTGTCAGGTTTATCGGTATACAATTTAAATCTTTCAGGTGGCAGCAAGCACAAACCATTCTCTGATTGTCCTCGTGACTTCTCTTATACTCATTCTTTTTAAAGAGTAGGCGTGGCATAACCTTTTGGTTCTTTAAACTAGTTTTGTAGATTTTGTTTTTTTATTTTTGCAGATTATCTATTTAAGACATATAAGTATATATCTTGCTACATATCTAAGTTTCGAAAATGAGCATAAGAAGACAGTAAAAACTTGAATAAGTGTTTATAAAAAATACTATTTTATTGTAATCCATTGAAATATAGATATATGTAAATAATAAAAACGAGAATACATAAAAAATACTACGACTGCAATAGCAGAATCATTATGTTAACATATATACATTTATATATATATATATATATATATATATATATATATATATATATATATATATATATATATATATATATATATATATATATATATATATATACATATAAATATATATATATATATACATATATATATATATATATATATATGTATACATATATATCTATATATATATAAGTATATATATATATATATATATATATATATATATATATATATATATATATATGTATATATATATATATATATATATATATATATATATATATATATATATATATATATATATATATATGTATATATATATATATATATATATATATGTATATATATATATATATATATATATATATATATATATATATATATATATATATATATAAATATATATATATGACTAGTTATGCAATATAGCTACAAATATTGATATAGAACGGCAATCAGATCTAATTTTTTGGGTTTTTAACTAAAATGTCGTTGTCTTGTTATATTTGACAAATAATAATAATAAACATTGTATCATCAACCATATTGTTGATTTAAATATTAATTAAAGAAGTTAAACTATTAAAAATCTTATAAAAATATTATGAAATTTTTGCAAATTTTCAAAATGAAGTTTCTCAAAAAGGGCTACACATTGGATTTTTTTAAAGTCAGATCCTCATAATGTATGATATTAGAGACCTAAATCCATTGAAACTTCTGGGGTCATATCATTTTATACCTAAAACCTGTATTTATGAACTGTGTATAGTTACCTCCAATAGTTACCTTTTGTAGAACAAACTCCTTGGTGATGTAATGAAGAGTCTCCGCCATGAATGGATCGTTGTTGCGTTAGGTCTAGATCTCAGTGCTGATTGCAACTCGGTCGCAATGAGGAAGATTCTTGTCAAACATGCCCTTCATGGCAATCTTCAGATTCCTAAAGAGATGTAACTTGAAGCGAGCCATGCAGGCACCCCTTTTAACATTAAACATCGAGTCAAAGTGGGAATGCAGTCTTTGAAACGGGATAGAGTCACGCATGGAGAAAGGCTAATTGTCAGTTGCAAGGTAAATCTTGTCACCACAACGTTAAGTGGTGCTCTGTGTTGGATAGCACAGATTCTTTGTATACATTTGCTAACATTTAATTAAATTTGGATACAGTTGTTTACATCAATAAAAAATAATATAAATTTGACATGAAGTTGTATAACTTCGCTACATTGCATCGTAACATCCATTATTTAACTAAGTTACCAGTGCCAACTGTTTCCAATTCATCTTCCGCCTCTTCAACTTTGTCCTCCTTGGCAGCTTCTGTCTCATCTTGTACCTTTTGATTCTGACACATTTCGATGTACTCATCCTTATGGTTGGATCGCAGGTGACCACTCAGGGTCGATGTTGACACAGGGTTCATTTTTAGGTCCTTCTTGCAGATATTGCACACACCATAGGCCTTATCTCCCCTGTATTCCTTCAGGAAGTACTGCCAAACCAGCGAGCGATGGGTCTTTTGCATATTTGTTTGGTGTTTTACAATGTTTAAATCGTGTTAAATAACATAGTAAATAATAAGTTCCTTTTGCGTATGTAATAGTAATCAAACTTTTTTGATTTAATTGGCTATAATAGGGCGCAAGTGAAACTTTGACCTCAGGCGTCATAAAGAGTAGGGGCGGGCCTAATGTCATATATGGGTGAAAAGCCAGTTAAATTTTACTCAAATAGACTAATATGCTAAAAGTTAATATTTTTACAAAACCACTAAGTTTTTATTATATGATCACCTAAGATTTAGTCTGCCTTACCTTAAAATAGTAAAAATAATGAAAAAACACACCTCAATGCACACACACACACACACACACACACACACACACACACACACACACACACACACACACACACACATACACACACATACACCAAGTAAATTAAATTTTTCTACAAATATTTAATACTTTAAAATTCTGGATTAACGTTACTACAATAAAGAAATTTTTTTTCACGTGATGTTATTAACGCTTCACTGTTTCTATTTAACAAAAGTTGAATGAATACTAAAAATATTCCTCTGTCGCTTAGATATTAATAGTCGATTATTTAGATTGCTTTATAAACTTGTGTACAAAGTTGTACATAGTTCAAAAAATATTATCGTAGTTAGTCATTAATATATATTTGTAATTTTTTGTATTTTGCAACGCACATAAATTTACAATGTTCGTATCGTTGAGCGTAAGAAAGAGAACGCAAGGAAATGATATTTTCAAATCAATAACAAATGGTCTTGCGCCAGTCCTAAAGAAGGCACGGCTGAAACAGGCATTTAAGTTGTATCAAGAAGCTATTAATTATGCCGCATGCAATGAGGAAAGAAGTAGTGCTTACAAAAATCATGGTGTTACAGCTCTTAATCTTTTCAAGTAATTGTCTAAAATTTTTCTTTTCAAAAATTTAAAAATAAACGTAAAAAACAGTCAGTTAAAATGTTCTACTAATTTTGGATTTATAAGAAATTGTGTTTTAAATTTTTTTAAATTTTTAAAGAAATTGTGTTTTAAAGTTTTATGTTAAAAATTATCATCAGTCATTTTAAAATAAATAATTTCCTTTAAAATTATTAACTTTAATAAAAGTATTATCAAATGTTTAAAATTTAAAAAATTCGGTGGTTAAGTTTAAAAAATATAATGTTTTTTAAATTTGTTTTCCTTTTTTTTTTATTTTGCAAGTTTATTTTCATAAACTTGCAAAAGAAATTAAAAAAAAAAGTAATGCTTCGCTTTACCCCCTTTCAAATAAATGACAATTGTAACAAACTTGTTTATGGTTTATTGTTTTCTTATGAAAAATAATTTGTTAACAAAGTATAGAGGAAAAGTTAGCCTAGTTTGGGTCAACATTTAGAAAGTTTGATTGAAAATAAAATATTTTTTTATTTAAATTTCTTTTTATAGATAAAAATTTTGTTTCCTATAATAAAATGTAAAATAAATAGAAGTTTTATGTTTTATTTATTATTTCATGAAGTTTTATGTAATATTCATTTATAAAACTTAGTATTATAAGAGAATTTATTTTTAATGTTATAAACTTAAACCATAAAGTCGTGAAAATGTGCCTTACATTTTTTTCATTTGTAATTGAAGTACGTTTTGCTGCTAGTATTTGAAATTGGTGTTGATGGTGCTGATGAAATTAATGATGAACCCTGTGCGGTAGATGTTATAGCCGATGTTGATTATAATGGTTACTCTGGTGCTGAATTTTCAAAATTTTGTGTTACTTTCAATTTTGATATGTCAATATTGGATTTAGAGAAAGGAAATAACCCTGCATTTTTCAAAAGCACTGACAGCACTTGTGTTCTGATAAAGCATTTTCTACTTTCTTATAAAACTTTTAACAAACTTGGAAAATTACCTTTATCAGGCAGACCACGTTGCTTTCTTTACATATTTCAACAACACGAGTGTTGGGTTTTAATCACACATAAGTTCTCTGACCATCTAATAGAAGAATGTGATCTTTCCCGATTGCTCTTACTGCTGGAATGAATAACCGTTCCAACCTCTCAGTAAACTTCAATTTCTCCATTCATCTTAAATCTGATCTTAAATACATTGCGCCTGTTGGATCATCTTTCCACAATGATTGATAAAAGTATTTTTTTTATAAACATTGAAAGGTGGTCAGTCGAAGCAAGGGAGAATAATAGAATGAAGGGAGATCAAAACCGAAAATTGTTTAAATCGTAGAACAGTCTTTGTTGTATCCAGCGGCAAGTCAAAATGGCGCCTTTGTGTTAAAAAAGGAAAATTTTGAAACGTAGTTTGTAACCTTTGTAAGCTGTAATCAAAATGGAATACTCTTTTAAAAGTTGATTAAGTTTTTAGTAATTGTTCCAGCTATCAAATAGTAATCATAACAAAAATCATGATATTACGTAAAATAATCGTTTTTTGAATACCTCGTATAAACATCAAAGTTTTAGACTTCTCTACTACTTGGTTGAACATCAAACTAATAAGTTTTTAGATTCTGTTTTTAAAATAAACATCAAAGTTTTAGACTTCTCTACTACTTGGTTGAACTTTATCTTTTGCTATCAGCAAAAGATGCAATTTTTGGCTATAGATTTATTACGTTTTTAAAAAACATTTTTTCAACAAGGAATTTATTTTATCTCTCTAGGATTTTATTTTTTTTGTTGTGGTATTTTTGCTGGATTTAAAAACATTTTGCTATATTCTAAATATAGAGATATAAAATACCTTTTTGTATATCCGGCAAAAGTACTACCAATTCTTATCTAGACATTTATTAATTCAATTCTAATCTAGAAATTTATTATTAGTCGTTCAAAAAGCACAACATAAAAAAATAACAATAAACTAACTTAGAG
Source organism: Hydra vulgaris (assembly GCF_038396675.1). NCBI lineage: Eukaryota > Metazoa > Cnidaria > Hydrozoa > Anthoathecata > Hydridae > Hydra > Hydra vulgaris. The sequence continues at coordinate 35,259,436 of NC_088920.1, forward strand.
TATAAGTTTTAATTTGTCCTAAGGAAAACTACGCATGCTCGCGTGATTACTTTTTCCATTACTTTCCCGTTCCCTTAGAAAAACGTTTAAGTGGAAACTCACCTTAAGACTGTTCTTTGAAAAATAACGTATTTTAACTTCGTTCTCCCTCCTGTCTATTATAACTCCTTGGTAGAAGCCTGATGCATTGATGTATAACTATTTTATTCATTGTTACTTGTAAGTTTGAGATTGGGCTTTGTATCTTTTCGGCATAAAAATGAAATATTTTATTTGTCATCCTAAGACCATACAAATCTCAGTTCCAAATGTGTGAAGCTTTTAAGTGATCAGCTTTGACTTCATCGTATTATTTCTTGTAATTGTTAAAATATTGGTTATATTTGAAGTGCAAGATGATGCTCTGTTTGATGCAATTTTGTCTGCCTTACGTAATGCTACACCATACTTTCATCTCTCTTTAAAAATCACACTACCACTGTAATAGCTTCCCATTTTTAAATAAATCCTCATGTTTTGTGTTTTTCAAATAGCGTTGAAAAACCCAATTTTCTAATGACAACATTATTCAACATACTTATTCATATTGATTACCTATCTACTCATTTTGATTGAGTTTACATATCTATTCAATCGATTCAATCAATTCATATCGATTACAATGCTATAGTTGCAGTTACAGCATTGAATTAAATGAACCAACAATTTTGTAGCTTTAACTGATAAGCTGCTGGTTGATGGTATCCGCTTTCAAGTTGACCTGCACTTTTATTTTAATTTTGCCAGTCAACGTCGATTTTGATACACTGTACTTAAATGTATAATTTTTTTAATGATATTTTTTAATCTAGATGATGTTTCAAAGCTTTTTTAACATTTTCGCTGTGGTTGTTTTTTGGTATTTGGTTGATAGTAAGAATTTTTGATTTTTTATATTAGTTTAAAAGATACAAAATTAATATTAGAATTTGAAAAAAATGGCGTTCGTTTCGAGTAATAGAGGGTAATCTAAAAAGGAAGTAGTATCGTATATCATTATTTTATTAATTACCTGCAACCGTATTCACTTCTCTCCGTTAAACTAACGGAGAATTTGAGTGTCCGTTAAGAAAAAAACTCTAAACGGCCGGTTTTAAGATAGAGGGAAATAAATGATATTTTATTCCTGCCATTTAACTGCTCCGATAACTTTCTCAGTTAAACTTCCTCCGTTAGCCAGCTCCATTAACTAGTTTTCGTGTTATTTTTCGCATCTAAACGTTGCGATGTCAACAGACGATGATACTGTTTAATTGATAAATTGCAGCCGGTGATTTTTTTAATTACAGTTGCTAAGTTATTCTTTAAATTTGATTAAAACACGCTACAATGCAAAAAATTCCCAAAGTTTGTATCTATTTAACACTTAATTTCGTTTTTTTAAACATTTTCTTATAAATCTATTTTCTTTGACGTTTACAAACGGTTCAAAATATTAAAACGGAGGATTTTTTTGTAACACATTACAAGAAATCACAATCTTCTTCATCGTTCAAAGTGGAAGTATTGTTCTCCTAGTATTTAAACCATAAAACAACTCCAAACTGCGTACCTTTTACTGTGTCCTTTCTGTTTAAGAAATTGACAACTAATTGTTAGAAAATTATTTACTTCTTTGAAATATTAAAATTGTTTCGTTAGTAGCACTACTAGTAGCACTTGATATACTTAACTAAAAACTTTTCTTTTTAACATCATCTTTTTGTAAAATAATTATTAGAGGGGTAGGCAAAAATTAACACATACCTGTTAAAACATTGATATTGTTAATTGTTTTATAAAATTCATATACAAGCTAAAAAAATATCATTTATTATAAAACTAAATGTGTATTTATAAAGTCAAAAAATGTTTCATAAGCAAGAACTCCACAATTTAGTCATTACTATCCAAAAAGTTCTAAAATTGGCACCAGTAAAAGGGTCGTCCATAGATTAAGTGACGCAATTTTTGAACGTTTTTGACCCCTCCCTCCCCCTCGTCACATCAACGTAACACTTTAGTATCAAATCCCGTATGAACCGTCACAAAACCACTAACCCCTTCCCCCCTCCCCTTAAGCGTGACGTTAGCTATGGACGACCCTAAAGATAATATATATATATATATATATATATATATATATATATATATATATATATATATATATATATATATATATATATATATGTATATATATATATATATATATATATATATATATATATATATATATATATATATATAAATATCCTCTAATTTGATGTTGTTTGTGGTCAGGAAAGTAAGTTAAAAATTATAAGCTTAAATAATGTGTTTTAGTGATTGCTCAAGAAATTCAAAGTTGTTACAAAAATGGTGAGAAAACAGTAATCATTCTTAATTGAATTTCTTCTTGATTGAATATAAATGTTAGAACATGTTTAAGTGTGTTATAAAATATGTTATTAAAGTTTTCACAACAGTAATGAATGATCACTTACTATTCTGGTTTAAAGTTTTTCTTTAATGGAATGGTCATGAGCTTTCTGTGATAATCAACAATCTGAAATATTAATTACCGTTCAGCTTGATCAGCTTGAACTAATTTTGAATCAACTCTTCTGAGATCATTTTTTCATCAGAGCAACAAACATAGTCTCGCTATTTGGAAGCAGGTCAGAAAAAAATGCAATTCGAATCAAACCTTTGCTCAAATACTACATATGTTCTCTGGTTTTTTTAATTGCAATATTTGCTACCTTTTTGTTAACAGCAAGATAAGATTCAAGAGTTTTGAGTAGACAAAGGTCATGTATGGAGCATCAGTACTGTTAAAATGAAAAGACAGATACGACGAAGACCTTGTAGTTCATATGCTGCAAGATTAATTGTCTACGAAACAAATAGATTTTAAAACAGTATATTCCTGAACTAAAACAGTATATTCCTTTGCTATCCACCTTGCACGACGATAGGAACCTGGAGGGCTAAAATGAGTTACATCATCATTTTACCCAGTGCAATTAGTGTCAGTTGGATGTGCTCCAGGTAATCTTTTCGTGGTTTATTTTTAAGGGAAAGTTGATTCCTAAGGAATTACGACATACATTTCTTCTTCTGGTTTAGCCATACACATTCCCTAATTCTAAGTTCAGATTTGAATTCAATGTCAAAAGCCTCAATTGTACTGTATTGGGTAGTGTCAATAAGTTTCCAGAGTTCCTTGAACCGACAAAATATTCCAACCTGTGGTCCTGAAGACTGGAAAAACTGGTCAAATACTGCAGCAAAAATAATTTTAAGGATATGATGCCTGTATTCTAATAAAAGTAAACGTTTATTATATGCCTGCTAAATAATAGTAATTGCACCGGGTGTGAACACCAGTGTTTGAACTTGTTGTGTCAAAGAGAGACAAGCCAGTCTGAAACATCTTACCATTTTTTCAATACTTCAATAAACGAGTTTCCCATAAGCTCACCACTACCCACGGAAAGTTTAGGAATGGTCAATAGTTTTTCAACATTTAAACCTAATATAACAGTTGGCATCCTGTCAGCCAGGTTTCCGTATATGTCTGGTAGAATTTTACTTTCAAAATAGGCAATTTGGGGGGTATTTGGCACAAATGTTTCTTGAATGTTTTGAGCTATAGATTTTCTAATTGTTTTACGAGCTCTGTATATTGAGCTTGCCGATAGAGTCATATCTTTTATGTCAGTCCCAACAGCTTTTAGGACTGGCACAACAATGTACATAGCCTGTACCGATGTAATTTTTGTACGATCAAGACTAGCAATAAATAATGAGCTATCAATAAGGCTATGTGGCTTCGGTGCTAATTTTTTATTTTGTTTTGTTAAACTTTAAATAGGGTGGTTTTCTAATATAACGGCTTTTGCTGGTGATACTTGCTAAATAGTAGCTTCCTCATCACTACTTTCTTCATATTCTGAATCTGATTTTTTTTTTCAACCAACACAGTTTTGGTATATTTGTTCACTTTAGTTGCCTTTTTTTTGCGATGTTCTTATTGAAAATGTTGATACGCTTGCTTTTATTCACGTTCTTTAATTTTTAAATCTTCCGTACCGATTACCTTTTCCCTTATTTCTTTTTGTCTTGTAGAAACATTATATCATGTTGAACTTTTATAAATCTGTCACTATCTGCATGATTCACATCAAATAGCTTATTCATCTTGTTTATCAAATCAGTTTCCAATTTTAACTGCTTTTCAGTTCTGCGAGACTTGTTCTTTCCTATTTTAACATAAGAGTTATGCAATACTTTTAGTTTAGCAATAGCATTTCTTTTTTGTGTTGTTGGAACATTGGCAATAAACCAAACTTATAAAACCTCATCAATAGTATTAGAACAGCAATGTGAAAGATCCATTTTGTTTGTTTTTAAGTCATAAAAGAGGCAACGTGGGACAAGATGAACTGTGAGCAAACAGCTTAAACAACTTAGTTTATCTAGAACTGGTAGTTTATGACATATTAGTCACACATTAGTATCACATCTTGTTTTAATAACCTTCTTTTTCGAAATTTTGATTTTTTTTTTTTCATAAAAATATTTTTATTTTTTGTTATTAATCAAGTTCATTGAAACTTAGATGAAATGGCTTTTTTTCCACTAGGAGTACCTAGATCCAATTAAAACTAACATAGTTGTAAACAAAAGTTAAATTAACACTATACAGTATACAAATGAGTTATTTTATAAAATTTAGTAGGATGAGTTTTTAGAGTTGCAACTTAAAGACCTTCATTTAAAGCTGACTCTGTATCAAATAAAGTTATTCTGTTATTCGAAAGAGGTTTAACAGTACTGTAAATAATTCATTTAGTTATTTTTTAAAACAATAATCTAAAAGAGTTTTTACCCAGTTGCTTTCTTTCTTGTAACTTCGTGTTAATTATTTATTATTATTGTAACAAAACTTTTACAATCAAAAACTCTATAATCAAGAAAATCTAGAAAAACCGGTAATAAATTAACAAAAAGCCGTATAACATATATCAATTTTAACATGCACCGCTATGTTGACTTAGTCAACTAATAATATAACTCTTCTAAGCGCCGCAAATTTTTGCCAGTGCTTGCCGCATGTTTAGTCAGCCGCTTACAAATTGACCGGCACGTTTCATCAGTAACAATCACCTGGTTCATCTTTGGTTAATCTAGTTTTTTATTTTCTCTCATTTTGTTTGATTTGTTGGTGATTTCAAAAGGTATTAATTTTTGAATAGGTTGAAAACAGGTTGATCTAATTCTTTCTTTGGATAAAACTTGTAAACGCGCACCTCGTACTTTTCCATCAGTTTCTTCAATAAGTTCCAAAACTTTTCCCTTGCGCCATTGACTTCTTGGGATCTTGGTATCATCTCGTTTAAGAACTAAATCATTTACTGCAAGCTGTTCGGCATGTGAAGTTTTGTTTTTAACGTATAAATAGTGTTGTTTAAGTTCAATAAGATAAGCAGTTTAAAATCTTTTCCAAAAGTTGAATACTGTTGCTTTTTAAATATAGTTCTTTTTGGTATATCTTCAGGTAGTATATGAATTCCATTCAGTTTATTATGAATATTTTGTCCAAACATTAGATGGTATAGTGTTAACACTTCTTCAGTATGTAAAATAGTGGAGGATTGTTTATCACGGATTCGATTTCACATAGTATATTTCTAGTTCTTCGTAAAATAAAAAAGCCTTTCCAATTGTTTTCTTCATTGTAATTTTAACAAATCTAACTAAATGTTCGTAAAATCAGCCCCACCAGGGGGAGGCTGGTAGAATAAACTTCCGTTACACATCATTTTTCATCATAAATTTTTTTAACTTCTTTAGATATAAGGTTTTAAAATTATTGGAGATAATAAGATTAGGAAAACCTCTTTGTGCTGCAAAACGATTAAAAACTCTTATAAAGGCCGGAATTTTTATGTCAGGTGTCAGTTCAAGATGGATTGCTTGACTAAACGTGCAAGTCAATAGCAAAACATAGACCTTACAGGCATCGTCTTTAACTGTTTTTTATAACTAAAGGTCCTGCATAATCTAAACCAGCTGATTGAAATGAATATAAATTATTAATTCGGTAGTGTCTGGTAAATCCGGACTGCTATGTGGCAAAAATATTCTTCCTTGGAATTTCTTGCGTGTTACACATTGTCTAATGATACATATTATCGTTAATCTTCCTTTAACTATTAACTAATGGTTATAATTAATTACTAATGGTTTACAAACCAATAGTAACAAAACCTAAAGAAAATGCAAAAGTTTAACTGATCACTTTAAGTGATTTAATTCAAACCTTTATAAATTGTTAAAAAGATATTAAAAAAGATTTTTGAAAATATATTTGCCTTCATCATCAAATAACTTTAATGAACTTTTCAGCTTATTAAATATTTTATTGTTTCGTAAAATTTTTTGTTTGTCTCTAATACATTTACTGAGTGCAAATTTTTACTAATTTGTCGTCAAGGTTAATTTTTTGTTAAACAAATTGTTAATAAATCGAACTAAATCTAAATACATCAATAGCACTACTCAAAACTAGTGATGAGTCCAAAACAACATTACAAACAACTACATGCTCTCCTTTTTTACACTCAGACATAATACCAACATAAAACTTGCTATCAACTTTAAATTCATTAATATTTATATTCATATTTAACAAAAATTCTGGTCCTATCAACCTAAGTCCTAAATCAACAAAATTACTTATGCAATTAGGAAAATCAGCTGGGTTCAACTCTCCATTATTATGATTCCATTTTGCTCTATCAACAACTTTTCTGATGGCATTCACTCTACTCTCCACCCATATATTTGTATATGAAAACATGGTTTATATGAAAACATGGTTTCCTTAGCCTTGATCCAATACAATGCCACCTCTGAGTCACACCAGGAAATTTAGATTGCATTTTGAGTTTTCATTGTTAATTGTTTCCTTTTTATTAAAATAATTTTGTAATTCATGATCATTTGATATCAAGTTTCTTAATTTAATCTCTGCATCTAAAAATATACTTTTGGATCTTTTATGAAATACTTTCCCTTCTAAAATAACCGTAGCCGTGACGCAGTGGTTAGAGTTCTGGCGCAGAACCCAGAGGTTCGAGGTTCGACGTTGGCTCTAACTCAATAAGCGATACTAGTGCAGAAGAAGACGTGAACTTCTTGTTAAATGCTCTCCTGCGGTGCTCTGTGATAAGACCGTAAAGACTTCTGGGAGCACCTAAATAACTACATAAAAAAAAAATTTCGCAGTCAGAGGCTATGTTATCAACATAGAGATCATGTATTAACCTTTCAATAAAATTTTTTATTATCTTTTATGTACTTATTAAGATGGTGTTTTAAAGAGCCATTTAAAAGAAAAGGGCTGCTAATTAAATCAAAAACAACTCTAAGAAATCTATATAAAATTAATCCTTATCAGATATTCACTTGTACTTCAAGAATTTTGTATAGTCTCGTTGTTTAGAAGAGATTTCAATGTTCAAGAATGCAAGTTTTATGTCAGTATTTATCCCTATAACGTTGAACCCGAATTTTAGTAAAATATCAAATATTTTAGATAATAAATTCGGACCTTAATTAGGCAATCATTCAATGACGATCCTGTTGTAGAACATGATGCATTAAAGACAGCTCTAATTTTTTTAATATCCTTATCTCTTTGAATGAAAGGCCTATAAGTCAAATAATGCACACACCCAGGTTCTTTAAATATATCAGACTCACTAGCTATTTCTATTATATTATTCTTTTCATATTCTATGTTTATCATTTAATCTAACTTTTAAATTGGCCTGATGTTTTTAAGAAATAGTGTTGTTATCAGGTAGATGGTCACGATCAATTTTGAAAGGTTACTTTTTTATATACCGTTCTCCATTATGTGTGATATCTTTTTCAAACTAATGCATCGCACAACTCTCAGGAGATTCAGTGGTCTCAACAGACCAAAATTTATTTGCAATTTGCCAAGCTTATCTATTTCATTCTCAACCTTACATTGTATAGAATGACTAGTAAAAATGTTTTTGTGGCATTTTTAGTATAATTTTTCTGTGAAATAGGACCACTTAATACCCACCCTAAGACTGATTCACTAGCTATTTGACCACCCATTGGATGTTTCTCGCAGAAATAAAATGATAAAAATAAAATGCTAAAAATCTATACCTGCTAAAATATCAACATGAAAATCAAGAGACCCATTGTCTTGATCAGTTAATGAAAGTTTAGATATTTGTTTAAATTGATTACCAGCTAATGACACGTTTTGCCTTTGCAGAGGGATACAAGTAATAGGTACACATAATGCTTCCATATAAACAATATGATCTGTATATTTATGTTTGACCTTAAGCTGAACAAATGTATTCTACACAATAGAGTGCTCAATGTTCTTAAAAGAACAGAGCAATTACATATTAGTAGAAAATCACTTGACAAACCATATATATATTTATATATTTATATATATATATATATATATATATATATATATATATATATATATATATATAAATGCGACAAGGATAATTATATTTTCTTTTGTTTTGATAATCTCTTTCAAATGATTTTGCAAAAATTTTTTCGTGATTATTTTTAAAGTTCTGATTAATGCTTTGTGAATATAATCCTGAAGTTTTGAAAGGTTGAATATTAGTTTTTCTGTTTTCAACTTTTCTACAATTAGTTGAATAACACTCTATAATTCTGTTATTTTTAACGAAATGGACTATAAATTTATTATTAAAATAATTTCGAGAGGCATTTAATGCCTCTCGAAAATATTTTAGTAATAAATTTATAGTCCATTTCGTTAAAAATAACAGAATTAAATCGACTAATAACTTTTCTTTTAAAATAGTAATCAAAACACTACCATGGGTGTTAGTTTCAATTTTGAATGATTATGAATTTCGAACGCTTGCCTCTATATCATTAAAAAATTTTCTTAACCCATCAACATTATCACTATTTTTCATTTTCACTAGTTTTAATTAATGAATCGATGTGTGCAGAGATTAAAATATGTGAGTTACCATATCGTTCAGTCAATAAAGAAATTGCTTCTTTATAATTTTCAGACGATTAGGTTATATATATATAATATATATATATATATATATATATATATATATATATATATATATATATATATATATATATATATATATATATATATATATATATATATATATATATATATATATTCTTGAATGTAGACATCATATATGAGAGTATGTAAATTATTATTTTATAAACATCAATTATTAAGAGTTTCTCTCGATACTAAATTTATTTTAATTTTATTTTTATTAAAGAAATTTTCGCTGAATTTTTGTGACCAGCGTCTTCAGTTTTCAGACGCTGTAGACGCTGGTCACAACAATCCAGCGAAAATTTCTTTAATAAAAATAAATAAAAAATAAAAATAAATTTAGTATCGAGAGAAACTCGTATTATTTGAAGTTTATAAAATAATAATAATAATATATATATATATGTATATATATATATATATATATATATAAATATATATATATATATATATATATATATATATATATATATATATATATATTTATATATATAGTATATATATAGTATATATTTTTATATAGTATATATATATATATATATATTTATATTGTATATATATATATATACTATATAAATATAAACATATATATATATTTATATAGTATATATAGATTTATATTTTATAAATATATATTTATATAGTATATATATATATATATATATATTTATATATAAATCTATATATATATATATATATATATATTTATATAGTATATATATATATATATATATATATATATATATATATATATATATATATAGTATGTGTATATATATATAGTATATATATATATATATATATATATATATATATATATACTATATATATATATACATATATAGTATATATATATATATATATATATATATATATATATATATATATATATATATATATATATATATATATATATATATGGATATACAGTATTTTAAAAGTAAATGCAAATTTATTGACAAAAAATATATTTTTTTTTATTTACAAATATTTCAATTATTAGCATTATCTAATATACTTAATGTATTTAAACATTAAGCAACAATAATTTTTCCAAATATAAGAATCATGAGCGTGTGGCGAAAAAAGTCAATTCCACAATACCACAAAAATGGATCTACCGCATTTTAAAAATACACTCTTCATATATATATCCAAAAAATCCCGAAGAATTCTTCTCTAATATTTAAGTTTGTAGTTCTAAATTATAAACTTATTAAAACACATGTATTTCACACAAAATATGGAACAATTACAAACTTTTTAATGTCAAACTTCATAAAAAACTCTTTATATTTGAGGAATGGACTTGCAAAACCTGATAGTTCACTTTTTCAAAAAATCTGACTTGCGCACACCACTGAATAGCTCTTGTAATTTTGCATCAGGAAAATAATTCAAGACATGCAGAATCCAATATTTCTATCACAAATTAGTATGCATACAATAGTGTTTCAACTGCATAACAAACAGATTTTCTGAAAACAGTTTTTGCCAATTATAACAAGTCCACTTCTCATTTACTATGTCCACCCTTTGCCTCAATCCCAGTCGATATTCGCCAAGGAATAGATTCATACAAATTAGTTATAAAATTCCGGGGTATGTTGTGCCATTCTCTTTGAAGTACTTCCAAACATTCTTCAGCATTTCGGGGAGCATGTTCGACCTTCTTTCTGTCCAGGTAATCCCAAATATGCTCAATTATATTCAAAACTAGACTCTGGTAAGGCCAGGTTGTCAATTCCAGTACTCTTTCCTCTGCCATTTCATTTAAATAATTTTTTGCCAATCGGGAACAATGTTTTGGGTCATTGTCCTGCTGCAGAATAAAATTATGACGTATTAGTCTCATTAGGGATGATACAGCATAGTGTCTTAGGATATCCACATAAAGTTCCCCTGTGAGTCGCCCCCCTATTTTAATCAAATCATCTACTCCAGATGAAGATAAACAGCCCCAAACTTATAAAGAGCCTCCTCTGTGTTTAATAGTAAGGTTTAAACACTCGGGCTGATAGACTTCTCCAATTCTTCTTCAAACATATTGACGTCCTTTCGTTCCGAAAATTTCGAATTTGGACTCGGTGTACAGAACCCGATTAAACATTTCCTGGGCCCAATCTTTGTGTTGTTTTGCATATTTAAGTCGTTTTTCTTTATTGCTACACCGCAATAATGGTTTCGAATTGCAACACACCTTCTTAATCCCGATTTAAGTTGCTGCCGTCGAATAAAAGAAGAGCTGACATTATTCCCAGCTGCTGTGTTAATGTCTTTTGCCAGCTCGGTTGATGCTTTTTTTGTATTTCTTAAAGATAGGGTTTTTAAATATTTATTATCATCTTTTGTTAGCTTAGGAGGTCTACCACTTTTCTTTCTATCTTCAAAGGAGCCAGTTTCTCTAAACTTTTTAATGATTTCTGTAACAGCATTCTTCGAATATCCTGTTTTGGATTTAGTTGTTATGAAACATCATTTTAATAAATAAATAAACAAATCCCTCATGTTTCCTCATCAATTTTGTTTATTTATTATATTAATATATTCTTTCAACTTTTATTAAACTTAAGTACGCTTTAAAAAAATTACATAAAAAAAATTGTAAATACGTCTAATTATACAAGTGGTCTAAAACTTATACACAGGACAGAATATATATATATATATATATATATATATATATATATATATATATATATATATATATATACACACATATATACATGTATATGTATATATATATATATATATATATATATATATATATATATATATATATATATATATATATATCTTATATATATATATATATATATCTTATATATATATATATATATATATATATATATATATATATATATATCATATATATATATATATATATATATATATATATATATATATATATATATATATATATATATATATATATATATATATATATATATATATATATATATATATATATATATATATATATATATATATACTCCTAGTCGGCGTTTACGGGACATGATTTTTTGTTCCCGTGATATATTTTGTTTTTACTTTTTTTCTAATATTTTTATCATATTGATATATGTTTTTAGATTTTTGTTTATTTTCATTTTTGTTTACACATATTTAAATTCATTATTTTATTATAAAAATATATTTTTATATTTCTTTTTTTGTTATTTTTTGTTATTTATTATATATTATATTTCATTTTTATTTTCATCTATTTACAAAAACGATTAATTACAGTAATATAATCATATTTTAACCTTACCGTAGCCCGAACCCTAACCAAATTCTGAGTCGATGTAGCAGCACCACCTTGTGAATCGGACTATATATTAAATATTCCTTTATGGCATCATCCAAAACAAGTTGCAACCGATGGTTTAAGCTATGCCAAAGTATAATGATAGGAAAATCTTTCTTCAGTCTAACACCCACACCTTAAGATTGTCCAAGCATCACATTGGTCCCATCTGAGCAAAAAGCAATGAGATTCTTTTTCAAAAAATTCATACCAACCAACACAATTCAACGTTTCTACTAAACGCCTATGTATGTTTTCTCCTCCTTGTCATTCAAATTCCACAAGCCCCAGGAAAATCATTGAAGACAGCTCATTATTTTCCACTTTCACATAGATTTTATGAACAGGAAACATTGTAGAAGCTTCATCGGCAATGACACATATTTTACGACATTCTTCCATAATCTTTGAAAATATTTGACCTCTAATGTCCTTTGCAATGTGAGATACTATTTTTACTGCAGTTTTGCTGGAGTGAAGGCAGAAATTCATGTAAATTCCATTTTTAATTTGGAGTTCAATTTCGTCTTCCACATCACTAAATGGCATGCTCCTTTTTGCTAAGCTATAAACTGTGTTGAAAACTTTGCATGTTGAACTGATGTACTTCTCATTAGCTTTATCAATGCTTTTGGTAATGGTATCATGTTTGCAGACATCAACATGATTTACACAAATTGCACGAGCCTGGATGTAAAATGTTCATTCATTTTCTTTCTGAGGGAAGCTTGCTGGATTGTTTTGTTCATCCCTGATGCTAATACTTGACACTTTTTCCATTCTATTGAAATATATAGGCCTTTCATATTTTGATTTTCCACAATGCAAGCAACACAGTTTTTTGTCCTGCATAACTAATCCATCATATTTTTGTTTAAATGATTTATACAGCTTCATATTCCAGCTGTCTGGAAGTTGTTATTCTTGACGCTGAACAGCGTTGGGACCTGAGGTGGTACTTATTTCTTCCTGCAGCATAGTATCCTGAGATGAATGAGCATTTTTCTCTTGTAGCACTGCATTTGGAACTAATATGGTATCTGTTTCTTCTTCTACCATAGCACCATGCAAGGATGCAGTATCAGTAACTGAAGACAAAGCAGTCTCATTCAGAGTATCTGCAGTTCTTTTTACTTTCTGTACAAAGTGGAACATGCTCTGCTGTCTCTTCATTTTCAGGATTTGTTCTAAGAAATAACCAAAAATACAACATGTACTAATTTAAGACTCTTTCACATTGTGGCAATCATAATGTCTATCGAACGCTATCTAACATTGTTAGTTTTGGATCTCATATCAATTTAAACTACAATTTATAGCATAGTAATTTTATTAAAGTTGTCTTTAATATTTCAATGTAATACGGCATAATATCCAAAATTTGTAGTTTTAAGAGGTGATTTGGGTTTTATTTTTGTCAGGAAAGCCAAATAATTAAATATTGCGAGAGCACTATATTCTGTTACGTTTTCCGAGGATTTAGTAATTGGTTCGCAGAGTATGTTACAGTCCAAAAACCGGTTCTTGCGAACCGCTGCGAACCGGCTGAATTCCACTACTGCATGTGTTATTAAATATGTCATGTATTAGTTTTTACACACATACTAACGTTGGTTCAATATTTAACAACCAACGTTCTTTCAACGTCATTTTATAGTTAACATTGGAGGCTTTTGTTGACAACGTTAGGCTGACGTTCCTCCAATGTTTAGATAGACAAACGTTAGAATAACACTAAAACGCATTTTAGAGAATTTAAACAACTGTAGCAACTATTTATATTGAAAAATTAAGATTTTTTTGACCAAAATGTGATTATACATTTTGGTCAAGAAAATCTTAATGAACGCACACGCAAACGTGTAATTCTGTGCGTCAAACGTGTACGCTAGCACGCGAAAAAATTTTTTTAACAAACAAAGTAAAAAAAAGTTAAAATGTAAGATAACTTTTTATATTTTAAAATACTATCAAGTTCATTTATTTGCAATGCATTTGCTTGATATTTCCTATGCTTTGCAAAGAAAATGTTTGATCTATACTGATCCGATCTAATAAAAATATAGTTTTATATTTTTGCTGTGTGGTACAAATCTTTCATTTTGAAACAGAGTGTTGAGATTTTCTAGAACTTTCCTAAAGTTTTGAGCATACGGCATATCAAATCGCTTTGAAAAAATTTTGGAAAAAAAAATCTCAAAAAATCTATTTAGTTTACTTAATGTAATGAATTGTTGTCATGAATTAAATAAGAAGTTTTAGTAAACTCAATAAAGATTTCACCAAGTCTTTTTTTTGTTTGATAAAAGTTAATGCAAATGTAGCATATGGCCACACCAAACTCTGGATAAAATTTCAGCTGGATTGATTAATTGGTGAAAGATTTACGGCAGTTCTAGTTTATATTTTGTTTGATTTTTGCTACTTAGACCTCAAAAACATAACGATTACTGTGATATACGATCACTATTTTTAAAATAATGGTTACATAAGTGTCATCTTTGTAATTCCAACAACTTTTGATTACTTTATTGCTGCAACTGCCATTTTTATTTTATAGACCAAAATACTTATTCACTAATTAAAGCGTGGTTTGACTTGGCTTATGCATTGAGTAAAAATATCAGCATTTTCTTAGGTATAAACTACTGTCAAAATGCATGAAAATGTTAAAATATGGTAGAAAAGCTCTTATAAAAATGCTTACATAAAAAATATAGAAATTTAGACAAGATAACAAAAACAATCGACAAATAAAAATTTTAAAGGGCTAGTCAGAGGAAAATCTCATGAAAAGGAAAATATTTCTTTGAAGAGCAGGAAAAATCATTTGTAGGAATATGTCATTAAAGAAAGTCTCATATAAATTGTGAATAGGTATGTCAAATGTCGTAAATTTAATTAACTATTTCCTTTCAAGGAACGAATTATGTGAAAATTATTTCCTTGTAATTTAAGTAATTATTTCCTTGATTTTATTTGTTTTTAATTAACAATACTTGTCGGTATGTTAATGGATTGTTATCCAATTAAGTTTAGGTTATATTTTGTAATGGGATAAGTTGGATTTAGTGAATTGCCACAATGCCAAATCAAGCAAAGCTGAAAATCGAAAATCGAAAATCGAAAGGTTTAAGATGAAAATTAAAAATTATTGTGCTTGCTCTGTTTAAAAAAATGTTTAAAACAGCTTACTGCTTTCCAAGCAGATCGAAAATCCTGACTGTTTGAGACTAAGATAAATAATTAACTATCGCGTAACAAAAGGATTCTGCGAATTGTGTAGAACAATTTTTCACAGGAAACAAGAGAGGAAAGAAGCTAAACTCGCTCCTTTCTTTAACTTTAATTCAATACAAGTGCGACCTAATACAAAGCACGGTGTGTTTTTGCCTAATTTACCAAATTGGTTGTTCAAAACTGCTAGAAAAACATCCTCTTGAAGAGCAAACCACCATTCAGAAAAAACCAAACATTGCAGCACGTGCCTCTTTTCTTATAAAAGGTTTGCCCTACCAATGCTCTCAAATAAAGTTCCGGGAAAAACTTCAACCTTTAGCAACAAAAGATGCTAGAGCAGTCGAACAAGTTGCGTCTTGAGTTATTCCCAATAAAGAATTCTTAAAGGAGCTACTAAACTTGCTAAAGCATCAAGCGGGCCTCCATTTACTATTGTCCCAGGTAAATATTTATACTTAAATAAATTTAAATATATATTAAAAGTTATACACTTAAGAATTATATGTTAATATTTTGGATTAAGAATTATATGTTAATATTTAAAATATATATATATATATATATATATATATATATATATATATATATATATATATATATATATATATATATATATATATATATATATATATGTAAATTATGTTAGTGTATTTTACAAATAGAATCCTCAATGTTCTTAAAGAACAGAGCAATAATAAATTAGTAAAAAACACTTATAACACTTATCTAAATTTTTTCTTCAACTTTAAGTTTCACCATTGCTGGATCATCAGGAAGTTACTAAATCTCAAAAAAAATTCAATTTACAAAAAAAAATGTTTTACAGGAAGTTATAAATTATTATAACTAAAAATAAAAAGAAAAAAATTTTTTAATTATATTTTTTTGGTTAACGGGAAGTTACAGAAAGTAATTATTAAATAAATTTCTTTGGAATGGGGATAATTTAATTTGGTCATTTATTTTTATAATTTTTTAAGAGGTATTTATTTTCGTGCCTACATTTAGAAATTAATTCAGATTTTTTATTTAATAAATTTTCCTGATTTAAATTAGTAACTATTTCAAATTTTTCTTGCAAACATAGCATACATTGTTTGGAAATGTTATTATAGGCAGGGGTAGATTTTAGAATAGACCATTGTAAATTAAAATGTTTATTTTTTTCTTTTATTTCCCAAATATATTTTGACAGCATAGTCTTTTTTGATTTTTTTTGTGTTTAAACGATTGTTTGTGGTTGGCATAACGTTTTTTCCATTCCCCTCGGTTAAGCCATTATATTGTTTATCAGGGTTATTTTGTGAGGGCACTTGTAAATTCCATTTTTTGAAAGGCACTTTCCATTTAGAGGGCAACCTATTTTTTGTTTACAATTACAATAATCAGTGTTTTTTTCTTTTATATGTTCATTTTTATTAATTAACGCGTAGTTGTGGCCTTTTATAATTCTTTCTAAATTTTTTGTACAACTATATCTTACTTTAATGGTATTACTGTTAAAAATCTTATGTAATTTATTAGAGGCAGGAAAAGGTTTGTCTACTAATTTTAGAAAATTTTTACCTATATTTGTTGAAACATTTTTGCTGTACATTTTTTCTGTGGGGGGTTAAATCAAATTATGTTTCTATTTCTATTACGCTTTTTTGCAATTTTCAAGCACTCCAAAACTGACCATTCTAGCTCTTATAAATGTACAATTAATAACGATCAAACAACGGATTAAAAAAACTGGTCAGAATAGTAAACTAAATATCAAGCAGCAAGATGGAAGAGCCTAATATTTATAAGAATTTCCTAAGAGCAAATCAACACTTTAGTGAATTCTTCACCTACAGTCACTTAAAGATTACCGATGAAAAAGGAGATTTTGGTACAGTTTGGGTTGTTGCTCACTGCAATGTTTTATCAGTTCTTGTGAATCATGTTATTCAATCTCGCAAAATTTTTTGTGGATATTTTGTTAAGCTCGGAATCGATGGTGGTGAAGGTTTTCTCAAATTTTGTCAAAGCATTGTTGGTACTGAGTTAAGGGTTGATACCAGCTCACCGCCTCAAAAACAACCTCTCACTCAAAGGACTGGCAAAGACACAAAGGAGTAAAGAAAGACACAAAGGAGTAAAAATTCTTGTTTTAGTATTAGAAGATTTGCCAGAAACACACTCCAACATTAAAGAAATCTGGTCACTGATTATTACAAATGGAGTTAAACTAATTTTGGGTCACGGTATAAAAGTTGCAAATATAATTTGTGGTCTTCTAACCCATTTAAGTATGTAACCTGTGCATTGTACATGGTGTGACCTCTAATCTAATTGCTAAATCTGGAAACTTGCGAACACTGGGCTCAATCAAATCTAGCCTTGAGTCTTTTCAGCAATCTGGTAGGGTTGTTGCTTGTGCAAAGTTGTTTGGCAAAGTCATTCGAAAGCCAATCATCAGTGGGCTTGATAATGTTCTGATTTTGGAAACAATCCCATCAAGGGTATTTTATCTCCTTATAGGGGTTGTCAATCATCTTTCCAAGAGACTTGAAACTGCTTGGATAGAAGTTGTTTAGAGGCCAGCTGCCCTCCATATTTAAGTGAGCCCTTATCATTTGGGCCAATTTGTGGGAAATCAATACAGGAAGCTTTTTAAAAATGTGGGAGTGCTCCAGCAACCTGCTTAAACAAACTCGTTTCCATTCTTCTTCCATTCTTTACATAATTAAAGCATTCAAATATTTCAATTTTGTTGTAAAAGTTTTGAATTTATTTTTCAGCAGTATTTTGCTCAAATATTTTAAAATTTCAAAAGGTGTTACTTAATGATAACTGGTGCAAGCGTAACACCCAAAATTCACACCGTCTTCTACCACATCAAAGATTTCATTAATCGCAAAGGATCTCCCTTGGGGCTCTATGGTGAACAAACTGTCGAAACTGCTCATCAAGACTTATATAAACATTGGTCGAGGTACAAACAAAACAATAGTCATCCAGAGTACAAAGAAAGATTGTTATGCTACAAACCGATCTGAAAAGTAATCATCTTTAAAGTACTGCTACCATAATTCGATTTATTGGAGAGCCAGCAGAAAATCATAGTTTGTGGTTTATAATGAACATTTTAATCATTTTTATCCTTAACCGCTGCTAGTAATTATGAATTTTAATAATGGATGTAAAAATATTGAAGAGTTTCGACTAAAAGAGGATATTAAGCTATTTTGAATAAAATTCTTGTCGGGAAAATCAAAGAGATGTCCTACAATTTAATCAGATGCTATTTGATGGTAATATAATGTAAAAAATATGGTTTATATAGTTATGTTTTCACTTCATTTTGAAATTCAATGTATTTAAAAAGATTTCAAGGGTCAATAAAAGTTCTTTAAACAGAAACTTTTTTTTTGCATTTTGGTAGTAGTTTATACTTTAGAAAATGTTGAGACAATTACGCTATGCATAAGCCAATTTAAACCACGATTCAAATAGTAAATCAATATTTTTATCTATAGAATGAAAATGATACATGAAGCAATAAAACAATTAGAAAAAATTGTTGTTAATACATAGTAGAACACTCATGTAACCTTTATTTTGAAAATAGTGATTGAATATTCCAGTTATCGGAAACGTTTTGAGGTCTTGGTAGCAAAAAGCTAACAAAATATAAACTAAAACTGCCATTAATCCTTCACCAGTTAACCAATCCAACGGAAATTTTATCCAGAGTTTGGTGTGGCCATATCTACATTTGCACCAATTTTTATCAAATTGTTTGTGGTTCTATTAATGGTTTTCATTCTGCAGGTATTTTTATTGGCACACTATTAAGTCAAATTTGAATGAGTGTTTTTACAAACACGTCTGAAAACTACTATTTTTTCAAAAAAAAGAGAGGCTGACGTTGTATTTAACAAAATTATGCTTTACTCAATTTAAAACATCTCTTTAAGGAGCTGGAAAGTGCAGCAAATCTTTTAGGGTCATTTTGAATAAAGGCTATTAGTAGGGCCCTGCGAATCACCTTTTATGGTATCGAATCCAAATCGAATCAGGCGTTAATTTACAAATCGAGTCGAATCTCAAATCAAATCATCATTTTGAGGATATCTATGTTTTAGTTAAGCTTAGATTTCCTCAAAATGCTTATTGGAATCGTGATTCAATACGATTTGCGAATCAAGGGCTACTTCAAACCGTGATTCGATTCAAAAAATAGTGATTCGCAGGGCCCTAGTTATTAGTTAGTTTAAACCAAAAATGAACGTGGAACAAGGTGGAGCTTTTAATTGACTACCATATGTGTTCATAGTTGTGCATATAAATTACATATTTTAACTTTTAATCATAAAAAGGAATAGCTATTGAAATAAAAAATAAAATAAAAAGTATTTTTATTTACTAAGGACAAAATAGTTTAACATAATCATTATTAGAGATTTGAAAATTGATTACAAATAGGGTTAAGTAAACGGAAAAGATAAACATTTTTAAAGTTTTATGGTCATAAGTTTTATTTTCATTATAATGTTGATTTTTTACCAAAAAATAGCTTACTTTAATATTTTAAGACTAAAATGATAAAACATACACTTTATTTTCGTGGCTTTATGCCGTTTTTGACTAAATCTACCTCACTGTGCAACGGTTTGACGTCTTTTTCTTATTGGGAAGTTAGTCCTACTTTATATTGATCTGTTTTTACATTATGATATTTCTTAATACTTTTTGTTTAAATAAATTAAGTAAAAGTGATCAACTTAAAACAGTGACCTAAAACATACTAATTCACCCTATATTGTTATAATAAATAAATTAATTCTAAATAATATTTGTTATACTAAATAATATTCATATTATTATAGGAATATGTTCACGAGGTAAAATGATGGTTAAATAGTTTCCAATTTTTTTTTTTTTTGTTAGGGTTTATTTATTTGCGACAAATGAAAAAAAATTAAACACATTCAGTTTTTACATGCAAGTTTGCCAAAGCAGTCTATATCTTTCTCTTGAAAACTCTTTCAACAAACCGAGCGAATGGGCACATCATATTATTCAAAAGTCAATTGAAGGCATTAAACTTTATATAAATTGTTTATTATTTGGAAAAGAATACTCTCTTCAAATATCTTCTTTGAATGATTTAATCCAAAACGATAAAATTTTAAAAGTTGTTAAAGCCCGCGTAAGTTATCGACTCTCAAACTTACATCACCATCTTTCAATTGAATATTTAGATGAAAAACAAATTAACGAAAGCTTTAAGTCGATTAACGATTGTAATTATTTTTACGAAGAATGTTTTAGATATAGTAAACAAGTAAATGCAGAAAACAACAATATAAAGCTTAGTTTTTGGAACGACCTCGCTCAGCTAAAAACTAATATTGATCTGCAAATATACATTCTTGACGGACTTAAGGCAAAACACAAAGCAGATTTAACCTATGATAAATGTATAAACGAAGGCGAGTCAGTTTATATAGAATTAGCTTGGGAAGCGATTGATATGTATCGTGCTGCTATCAGAGCAATGGCGACAAAAGACATTGAACTAGAAGCTGAAATTACGACTATAATTGGCGTCATCTACGAAAAAGTTCTTCTAATTAAAGAACGAGCAAAACAATGTTACATGCATGCCCTTGATTTAGCAGAATCTATGAAACCAAAATTGTTTACAGCTGAAGCTTGGTATATAAGAGCTGTCAATGCAATAAAGAAATTTCAAAAAGAAATTGTTGACGAAGAAGAAAAAAAAAAGGAAGCAGAAAAAGCAAAGGTTATCAGCAAAATCCAAGTAGATTTAAACAAAATAAATGAAAATGCATCAAAATCACACAAGCACTTTTTGATCTTTATCTATGAAAACTATCCTCCGAAAAATCCTAATCACAAACTTGATGTAAATGGAATGAAAGAAAAAGACTGTTTGAAAGAAGAGTATAAAAAATCATTAATCCATTTTCATCCAGACAAGAATAAGGCAGAAATTTACGGCATGGAATGGTTCTTTATAGTTGACGAAATAAGCAAGCATCTTGGAAGATTCTATAATATCTTAAAGAGTTGAACACTTTTTTATCCTAAACATTTTATATGTATACCTCAAGGTATACCTAGGTATACCATATGTATACCTCAAGGTATACCTAGGTATACCATATGTATACCTCAAGGTATACCGAGGTATACTATATGTATACCTCAAGGTATACCTAGGTATACCATATGTATACCTCAAGTTATACCTACGTAATGGGTAAAAAGTTTATTACTTTAATTGAAAAAAAAATTATTTGTTAATTTTACCATACTAAACTTTGCAGAAGTTTAGTAAGGTACTTCAGCTATTTGTATTTATAAATAAGTATAACTTTAAAGAATTTTTTTTCAAATTAAAAGATATTGATTTATTAATATTATTACTATTTTTATTAAACACCCTCTGTAAATGTGTTTACAAGGTAAAAATACATAAAAATAGTTTAAGATATATAAAGAGAGAATAAAGTATATCACTTGGGAATGTTTTCTTCAAGAGTATTTTTAAAAATTGTTCGCTGTTGCTTTGCGTTTCAACATTGAATTGCCTGTACTAAAATTTGATAAGTATCTTCAGGAATTATATTTTCTGAATTATTAATTTTCACTTTCTTTTTATCCTGAATTAAGTTTTTCATATTTATTTTATGGATCTTACATAATTCCTTTATATCATCTAAAAATGAATATTTTAATGAACAATAATTAAGCTGAGAATTAATGATTTCAAAAGTTACTTTATTATCTAATAGACGGATAAATAGGTTAATTTTATTTTGTTGTATGTAAGTCGATATCTCCCGAACTTTAAATAGAAAGTTTATATAGTTTTTGCTATACTTAGAGATATTAAAAAATGACTTAACTGCATTTCTTCCAAGTTTATTAAGTCTTTGCATTGTTGACTCTCTATTTTCACAGAGTTCCAGACCATGCGTTAGGGTCGGAACTGCTAAAGATGTATATAACTGAATAATTGAATATGGATGTATAAACCGGAAACCAGATTGAATCAGAGTTTGCATTATTGTTTGGAAATTTGATACCCTATTGTTAATATTTGTTCTATTGAGTGAGGCAAAAATAGATTTTTTTTTTTATCCCAAATAAAGCCTAGATGATTAAGTTTTTCATTTGGTATTATTTGATGGTCGTCTAGGGTTATCTTGCAATCAGTTAATTGTCTTTTTCCCGAAAGCAACAGTTCCGTTTCGACAGCATCGAGCTTTATGCCGTTTAAGTTATTGTAAATATTACACGTTGTAATCAGCCTTTCAAGACCAGATAGAGTAGAGCTAAGAAGAATGATGTCGTCAGCATAAGCAACAACACCTGTGAAGTTTCCATGTATAGAAGTACCCACAACGTTATCATTTTTTATAGTTTCGAGTAACTTTTCGGTGTACATGTTATATAGGTAGGGGGACAGAATGGATCCTTGTCTCACTCCTTGCTTAAGAGCAAATGAAAACTGAGAAACAAATTGAGCTAAAAAGTTGAAAAAATTCTGTTTTTCGTACTTTTATCTGTTTTGTTCTAATAAAATGCTTAAAAGGGTGCACAAATGTTCTTAGATTTACTTTTTCTGCTTTCTTGTTTCACAAGAAAGCAGAAAAAGTAAATCTAAGAACGACATATATTACCTTATTAAACTTTTGTTTTAACTTCTTAAAAATAATTTTTTCAGAGACGTTATATTTAACAAAGGTTTATCCCTAAACATCATGGCGATATTTTTTGAGAGTTTTATTTCAATTCTGTATATCACTGTAAATTTCCATTGAGTTTTACTCCTAAAAAGTTTATGTATGCTTCTCTTTTAATATAAGTGTTATTAATTTCAAGATTTGGTAATTTAGGAGGAATATTTTTTGATTTTGACTTACTAAATGAAAAAATATATATTTGTTTTTATCCGCGTTAAGTAAAAGTTTGTTACTTTTGAACCACTTGTTAATTTTACACAACTCGTCGTTAACTATTTTAAAATAGCGTTTTATGAGAACAAAAAAGATCATCAGCAAACAAAACTAGATTTAAAAGATTTTTTGCTAAGTATAAGCCATTTATGTAATAAAAGCTGTCCTAATGAAATTCATGAAATAATTTAAGCGGTCCTAATGAAATTTATCAAATAATTTATAATATGAAATAAAAGCGGTTCTATAATAGAGGCCCAAAGAACCCCGCATGTTATGGAGTATGAAATTGGATTATTTTGATTATCGTATAAAAATTGCTTTATGTCAGATACTTTGAACCAAAGTAAACTTTTATTTTTCACTCCGTAATAATTTCAAATTTTCTTAAGAGATTGTGGTATCAAAAACTTAAGACAGATCGATAAAATTTCGCTAATAGTTACCAAATGACATGAACTTTAAAGTTTTTAAATTAAAAAGTTTTCTTGCTACTTATTTTACTACTGTTTTATCAATTTCCATTCTATTCATTATATAAAAAACTCTGTATACCATTCTAATTTATTAGGTAAATTTGAATTATTAATTATTCACAGAGAACCTGAGCCACCCAAGAACGTTTTTCTAAAAGGCGCAAAGTCACATTTTACATATTTTGTGTAAACAAAAAAAACTAATTATCTGACGAAATATTATTTTTAAATAATTTTTTTTATTTTAGTAATGTATTGCGATTTGAATAAAATTAGTTTTACTTTCGAAAGTTTTTATAATTTTTTTAATTACTTTTTAATTGTTTGAAAAGCGAGATGTTTGGCAGAAAAACATAAGTCCGCGATTTTTTAGGAAAGATATATTTTTATGACCAAACCCAGTTGTTCGGAATATAATAAAGATTTTTACAAATCGTTTTTAAGACTTAATTAGTTTACTATTTGAATGAAATAAATGTTAGTTTTAAGAATCTTTTTTTTTTTAACTACTAGATAATTGTTTAAAAGTTTTCAAAAAACTTCAGCTTACATGTGATTAGTTATTTGATCTTACAAATAGGGATTTGTAAGTGTAAACTTGACGTCCGTAAATATTCTTTCTTCCCTCCGGGTTGTTAATATTTAGAATAACTTGCCGTCTAACTTTGTTAATGCCAAAAATATCAAGAGCTTTAAAATTAAAAATAACTCTATCAGCTTCGAAAAATACTGTTACGGCTACCTAATTTTCGTTTTATAATTGTGGTATTATATATGATATATATTTTTTATGTAATTTATAGCTAAATAATTGCTAATTTTTGCTAATTAATCAAAAGTTATGTTATGAAAAGTTATTAAGAATAAAAGAGACAGAACTGCAAAAAAAAAAAAAAAGGAGAGAGAGAGTAGACCTTCTCGACTGTAGCGTAAATGAAATTAAAAAAATTTAAAATAAATAAAAAAAATTTAGACAACGCTTATTTGCTGCGTCTTATTTTGATTATTTAACTTACTTCAGATTAGAACAAACATTTAAACAAACAGACATTTAGTATTCGTAAGTTTATTTTCTAAAAGCTCTCTCACACAATAAAAAAGGAGTTATTCAAATATACTAATAAATCAGTTTCCTTTTTGCAATATATTCTGATTATTTTTCAAAAACGTATTTTAAAAATTTTTTAAGTGAGACACATCTACATTGAGTAAATAGGGCTTTGGAGTTATCGACTCTATAACACTCTTAGACTTATATTAAAAAGTTTATTGATTGAAGTTTAAACAGAAAGCAATTTAGTTTTCCAATCCCAATAATGTTTCGACACAATTTAAAATACCCCTTAAACAAATAGTTACAGCACTTAAGGTTAATATTTATTAAAAATTTCTTTTAAGATACTTGGTGCCAGGTACAGCAACAAAATGGCCGATTCCAGGTACCCGGGAAAAATAACCGTATTACCGGGTTTCCGGGTCCTAAACGGGTACCCGTTTCATTAACAATTACAAATGATTAAATAGAAACAGCATTCTTATAGAAACATAAAATATTAAATTAAAAATTAAACAAAACATTTCATTAAGTTTAAACAAATGGTTCATTCTCATCAAGTTCATCTACTTCATCCGGTATCCTTTTTTAATAAATTACAAACAAAACCAGGATTTGCAGAATATCTTTTATTGGAAACGGTAGTTGACTTTTTAGAATCTGTTTAGCCATTTTATGATTATCTTTTACAAACCAGTCTTCTCCTAGTTTTTGAACAATTCCGTGATTTGCAAAAACTTTGTAATATTCTATAGGAGAAATATTCTATAGGATGTATGAGACCAGAACTTCGTAAAAGTTATAAACAACCTAAAAAAGATAGAGAAATAACTTACTCCATAATGGATTTTATAAGCCGACTTAAAGGGCGTGCTTCACATAATGGCATTGGAAAAAGTGTCAAATTAAATCTTCCTCCTGAACAAAATATTGTGAAATTATGAAGGAACTGGAAACTTTTTCGAAATCAAACTAAAAATTTCATCGCTTTTAAAATTTAAGAAAATTTTTTTACCAAAATCTTGATATTGAATTTGGAAACCAAAAAACAGATATCTGTTCTATTTGCAAAACACAAAAAGATTTGATAAAAAAAAACGATTGAAATAAAAGCAAAGGCAGGTGAATATGCTATATATCGTTTGCACTTATTAAGGACAAAAAGGTTTTATTATCTTATTAAAAAAAAATGAAAACGTTATTAAAGTTTACTTCGATATGCAACAAAATCAACCAATACCCAAATTAAGTGTAAGGTTTTTTTTTCTCGACAATTTCGGCTTGCAATTTGATATTTGTTTGACATGATGAAACAGCTAAAAATAAAGAAAACATATTTCTTTACACATGGCTGAAAACTTAGAATGAAAAAGGATCTAACGAAATGTCTTCAGTCTTGATTCATTACTAGTCTAGCTTAGAAAAAGAGTTATTTAAAGAACGAGGATCAAAAGAAATATTAAACTTACATTTATTTTCAGATGCTTTTTCATCACAAAACAAAATTTTTACTGTTTTTTGTTGTTTGAAAATTTTTTTAGAAACTACTAAGGGCGTCAGAAAAGTTCGTGCAACACCGCATATAATATTAAAAAATAAATGTATTTCTTATTTTATTTTGTTAAATGTTCAAAATATTCGCCATTATTATTTATTCATTGTTCCATACTTTCCAACCACTTCTCAAAATGTTTTTCTATTGTCTTCATTTGGTATGCCTAAAAGTATCTTCTTAATTTGTCTTTTTTGACTTTCAACGTCTGTATGATCGTCAAGATGAGTTTTGATGCGGTCAAATAGCCAAAAATCAAATGAAGCTAAGTCTGGCGAGTAAGGTGGGTGGCGAATAGTGATATGCGAAACTAAGATTTTAAGTTCGAAACGATTCGAAACGAAACTAAGCCACTTTCGTTCGAATTCGATTCGATTCGAAAGTACGCTGCACTGATATTGAAATTTGGTATTTAAATAGTAATAATTTATAGTGTGTGACAGAACACAGAACAGAAATGAAACATTATACATTTTATATTTAATAACTAATCATATTGCAGTTTTATAATGTAAACAAAATACTAAGCAACACAGACTAGACTCTAGAGTCAAATAAAAGTGAATGAAATCAAATGAGACTAGTATCATACAATACAATTACAATGTGTAATAATTCAAGTTAAAAAAAATCAAGTCAAGTACTTGCGATGCAGTGCATAGAATAAAGACTAGGACTAGTGTTACATTTACAGTTATAGTTTAACAGATAATACAATACAAGTAAAAGTACAATGCTATAATGAATGCAAATGCTATACAGTTATGTAAAGTAGTAGTACATGCATAGGCAATTGTTCCAGAAAGTCCGAGACCTTAATCTACAGTGTACTGTACTGACTGTGGCTGGCAGGGCAGTCTGGCTTCGGTACGCTACTGCTATGTGCTATACTACAAATTTTCCTGAATAAAAGTTAGTTCAGCCACATGCTCAGAGAGTAGATTACATCGCCTTCTTGAAACAATGTTACCAGACGTCGAGTTCAATCTCTCCGAATTTACAGAAGTTGCTGGAATAGCCAATAGTGCCCTCGCTATTCTTGAGAGTTTCGGCAGACGGTGATGATTAACTTTCCACCAATCAAGTACATTGGCGTTCCTTCATAGGAGGTTCAATCATATACATTCTGACCTCCTCTTGCACAGAAGCTGCATCATCAACTGGCAGCATCCTATTTGCAGTTGCTGTTGTAAGCATGCTGTCGAAGTCATCCCATAAACTACTTGGCTCGGAGGCTGCAGCTGATGTCCGACCAGGACCTGAACCAGGACCAGCACTTCCAAACTCAGGAGCGGGAGCACCAGCACTAGCAGATGTTCCTACAAAGTATTATACAATATAAATAGATGTAAAACTAAAATACCAAACAGAAATGAAAACCTATGCATTATTGTTTTATTATTCATCTGTAATTAAATTAAACCACAATGCAGTAAATCTGAAAGTTAAATCTGAACTGCAGGCCATTACCATTACCATCAAGTCTTAATCTGTGTTAATCACGTAACATAAAACGTAATTGAATTGTACCTTGAATTAAGTTCGTGTCATGATCGCTCAAGGCACAATGTCCACTTCCACCAACACCAACACCGCCACGAGATCGGAGTTCCTTAGAGTACTGATGAAGACTGTCTACAACAGTAGCTTGCTGTTGTTCAGAGAAGAAGATGGATTTGTAGCGTGGATCAAGAAATGTACATGCTGCATCAGGCAAAGCTGATATAAATTGCGGAAATCGTCGGTCTAGTTTTAACTTTAATTTTCGAGCAATAAGTACACCACAACCCTTATGTGAAGGATCATTGATGAATCGCTGCAATTGCTGATTTAAGCCATGCAAAGCCGGAATTTTCATAGACAACGTTGGGTAGTTCTTGCCACATAATTCTCTACTTGCTTGTTCAAATGGAGCAAGAATTGTGTGATAGCCTTCAGCAAGCTTCCAGTCTGCATTAGTCAAGTTATCAATTTTTTCACTTATTGCTAGCTCTGCAGATATAGCATCTTTTTCTTCGCATATTCTCTTCAGCATAAAGTAATCCGAGTTCCACATAGCAGCAACATTGATTATCAGTTCTCGTTCTACCTTTCCTAATCGCTTCTGCTCTCTGTGCAAATTCTGTGTAACCTGGCAGCTATGGTGATAATGTGACACAATACGACGGCTTTTGGAAAGGACAGTCTGCATTCCATCAATTTCACTCACGGCATCATTGATGGTTAATTGTAAAGTGTGATCAAAACAATAAAGAACATAAAATGATTGTGAGAGATTCATGGCGCTTTTCATATTACTGCCATTATCACGCAACGCATAAATTGGAACAGTCCGAGGAAGCTCCCAATTATCAAATATCTTGTCTAAAGATTCAAGAATGCTTTCGCCGGTATGTTCTCCTGGAAACGGCTTGTTTTCTAATGCAAATGTCTTTAGCTCAAATTCAGGGCTTACATATGACAGACAGAAAGAAATAAATGGATCTTGCGCCCTCGAAGTCCACAGGTCAGTCGTGAATGAATATGAAGGAATATCTTCAAAATCTCGATACATTTCATTAGCGGTTTTCTGTTTTACACTACAATATAACTCAGGTACAACTGATCTTGAAAACGTAGTTCTGCTTGGCACCAGATATTGTGGTTCCATTAATTTCATCAGTTCTTTGAATCCTCTGTCTTCTACAAAGTCGTATGACAACATGTCTAGAGCAAGCATGCGACCAACCGAATTCGTTATAGCGATGGTATTTGGATGACTTTACGACCAATGTGCTTTCTTATTAAAAAGGTCATCAACTTTACTTTGTTTCTTATTTTTATTTTTCAGTTCTTGTTCTGCAAGTTTTCTTTTACGATTCTCTTCATTTCTCGCTACACACTCTTTATGCGCTTTCGGATGAGCAGCACGTAAGTGAGCATAAAGACCTGTTGTTGCTCCAGTTGGACACTGAACAGGTAACTTGCGTGTTCCTATTTTGCAAATGCCTATAATTCTTTTGCCATTCGTTTTTTGTCTACTAAAAAATTCCCAGAAAATACTTCGACAATTACCATTGTTACTCTCCGCCATTGTGGAACTGTATAACTTTTTTCTTTCACTTTTAAACGATAAAATTCGATTAACTTTGGGTTCGCTTCGAAACAAAAATACTATACTTCGAAAATTCGAATTGCTCGAAACTAAAAAAAAAGTTCGATTCGAAACAAAACTAAAAGTCAGTTTTGCAATTCGCAATGGAAATTTCGAATTTCGCACATCACTAGTGGCGAACTATATCGAATCTGGCTTGATCTAGGAAAGTTTTCACCGCTTTGTTACTTAAGGTCTAGCATTGTAATAAAGAAATTTTTTTGTTTTTTATACCTGAGGTAGGTCTTTGCATGTTTATTTTTTCTATAATTAGCTTCAAGCAACTTTCAATGTAATAATTAGATATTATAGTCTTACCTTTTTCCAAATAATCAACGACTAATGAATGAACAACGCCTGTAGTCTTAAAGAAGATAGAATACATGTTTTTTTATTTCATAACGGGCCTGTCGTACTACTGTTCTAGGAGATTCACCTTTGGCTACCCAGTTGGCATTAGATGACTTGAGTCCAATCTGTCTTAAGATAAACTACGATTCATCACCAGTAATAACATCACACAATCGCCATTTACCTTCTTTGAATTTTGTTAAATTTTCGCGATAAGCTTCAACCATCTTCTTTCGATTTTTTTCTGTTAATTGGTAGGGTATCCAAGGTGATGATAATTTTCTCAGCTCTAGTGAGTCATGTATGATTTCTCCTAACGTTAATAGATGATTGCTCCATAATATCGCCAAAAAATAAATGAAGATCATCTTCAATTATTTACCGAACTAACTCCATATTTTAAGATGTATGCACAAGTAATTGACTTGAAAGTTTTCTGACAAACTGGAATTTTTTAATGTAATGTCAGCAATTTTATATCTAATTAAATGTTTTCTTAAAACTAACTCATTATTCCTTGGTCTGCGCCTTTTTTCTTGATTAACATTTACAAATTTTAATTTGATTAACTTTTTACTTAATTTGATTGCTTTTTTTTTTGATTAACTTTTTACTCGATTAACAAAATTTTGAAAAATTTAAAGAACTTTTATTTATTATAAATTACACGTTCGACGTCATATCTCTGTCAGAGACTGGGCGTGATTTAGAAAGTCCACTAGAGTTGAATTCTAATTATAGTTTGTAATTTATAACGAACGGGTAAAATAAAAAAATTTTAAATTCTTTATACTGCTTCCTAGGAAGCAATAAAAAAGGCTGCCCAGCAAGCACACAACGTTGAAACAACGTTGAAATAACGTTGATCAACGTCGATCAACGTTATTTCAACGTTGTTTCAACGTTGTGTGCTTGCTGGGTGAAGGCTAGGTGTTTATGTACTTAAAAAGTATTAATCTAAAATAAAAAACCTATTAAGTGTGGCAAATAATAACCATGAAAGTCTTTTTATTGAAGTAATTTATACAAAAAACAAAAACATTGGATACGTGTACCGACCATCTAGTGGTAAAATTAGATCATTTCAAGATTTTATCGAAAAAAACAAACATTTCAAAAACAAAAAAAGGTAAAAAAAAAAGATTATTTATCCTTGGTGAAACAAATTTGAACACACTAACATATCAGAATTTCCGAAAACAAAATCTTTTTTTGATATGTTATAAAAATACAATATTTTGTCAGTAATTAATAAACCGACTCGTGTAAATAGAACTTATGCAACTGCAATAGATAATATTCTTATTAACAATTACTTTAAAACACTAATTGATGCAGAAATATTTAAGAATGATATTAGTGATCATTTTCCAATATACGTTAACATAAAAATATAAAAGTTATTTCAAATGATCAAAATTTTAAATTTAAATAAACGCAACTTTACAACTTTAAGTAAAAATAATCAAACGAACAAAATATATAGAGAGAACTAGGGTGATGCTTATAAAAGTCAAAATGCAAATGAAGCATGAAATTCATTTTTAAATAAATTTCAAGAGATTTTTAATGAAGCTTGTCCAAATGAAGTATTAAATATAAAAACAAAAACACTTGCTAATCCCTGGATGGATAAAACACTTATAAAATGCTCTAAAACCAAATAAAAATTGTATAATAAATTCCTTTAAAAGTAAAAGCACAACTAATGAAAAAAAAATTGTAAAACATACAAAACATTCAACATACATAAAATACTTTTATATTGATCTTCTATAAAAAAAACTAAAAATATGGACAGTAATAAATGATATATTAGGAAATAAAATTATAAAACTTCTTCGCTACCAATGCGAATCAGTATAATTAATAATTATATATTATGTCCTAAAGAAATATCTAAAGAGTTTAATATATATCTTACAAATGTTGGACTTGATCTAGCTAACAAAATTATACCATCCACTAATTCTTATCAAACCGTCTATTATCTAACACCGTCAAATTAAATGACGTTGGATGATTTTGACTTACATTTAAAAAATTTGCAACGGCTTTTCTTCCATAAAAAAACAAATCATTAGAATTTAATAACAAACCAAGCAATATATATTAATTTCAAATAAATTATAACATTAGTAGATTGTTGTTCTATATAATCAAGCTTTCCTTGGACCAGGGAATATTTCCTGATGTACTAAAACTTGCAAAAGTAATTCCAATTTATAAAAATAATTATCACTTGAATGTTTCTAGTTACAGGCCTATATCATTGCTTTCTGTATTTTTGAAGATATTCAAACATATACTTTATACAAAAACAACTGAAATACAAATTGTTTTATTCAAATTGGTTTTATTCTGAAATACAAATTGTTTTATACAATTTGGATTTCAGAAAAATCATTCAACTGGACATGCGAATATTGAATTAGTTGATCATAAATAATGGTTTTAATAAAAACAAATTTAATTTAGGTATATTTAATAAGTTATCTAAAGCTTTTGACACCATTGATCACTGCATCTCGTTAGAAAAGTTAAAGTATTCTGGGGTAATTAAATAAATGCGTGTAGAATTATAAACGGGAAAAAAACGAGGGGAGCACACTAAACCCGAGAGAATGATAGACATGAAAATAATGAACGTTTATAAAATAAATATTTATCAACACCTAGTTTTCATGTATAAATGTAAAAATAACCTCACTTTGGCTAATTTTATTTGAAAGTGTGAAAAAAGTATAAATGAAAAGTATTTCCTAAGAAGAAATTAATCAAATTTCTTTAAATTGCCAAAGAAATTAAATAAATATACAGCGTTTTCAATAGCATTTCAAGGACCTAAGATATAGAACTATTTTTAAAAAAAAGTATGGTAAAATCATTAAACTCATTTAAGTTTCAAGCAAAAAAACACATTTTCAATTCTGAGAATTAATAATTTTGATGCATTTTTTCTAAATAGTTTTACTTTTTATTCTTTGAAGGAAGTATTTGTTACTTAATCAATTAGTTCTTTATGTATTGGTTTATATATTGTAAATCTTTGAGTGTTTAAATTGGAAATTTTACATCTACTAATATCTGCAGTTTATTATAACTTTTTGACGATATTTATTTTTTAAGAGGCTCTGAAATGAAAATGAAAAGATTGAGGTGGTATTGCATCACCCGTATCTTCTTTGAGTCCGGATCTGTTTTTTAAATTGTCTTATTTATTTATATTTTTTTACGTGAAACTCTTATGTGGCTTATTTTATTAAACAGCAGAATATGTACACACAAAAAAATTTAAAAGGATACCGTCTTCTTTTGCTTTTGGTTTTTCGTTGTAGAAAAAATTTAAAAAGCCAAGATAGATAATAAGTCTAAATAAACAATAAAATAAGTCTAAATAAACAAAAATATTGCAATCCTATTAACATATTAATAGAAATAAAAATATTATAATTCTAATATATTTATTTGTTTGAAATTCATAATTTACTAGCATCAACAATCTCAAACTACAAAAATGGTAAACATTGCCATTAACTGAACTTACATAAAATATCCAGGTTGCTTTAACAAAATGCTTAACATCATTTATCGTTGTGCCAGCAAGCTATAGTGGGTAATTTTCTAAAAGATGATTATCTTTTGAGGTTCTTCTTTTTTAATTTTTTAAAATTTTGTGCGATCTTTTTCAGGAGTTGAATAGCAATAAAATAAGGTAAGCAGAAGATTGCTCAAAATGAGATTTTGAGGTTTCAAAAAACGCAGACCAGACATTATATTGCAATAATGAAAATATGTTAAGAGCGCTGCTACATCGATTGATTTAGGTAGAACATTTAAGGTGATGCTGCTACATCGACTAAGGGTTTGGGTTAGAACAAATGTAAATCAGCTAATGGGTCATCCATAAATGATGTCAGTAAATATAGGGGGGGGGGGGGAGGGAGTGCTGGAAAGTTTGACACTATTTGACAATGGGGAGGGGGTGTTGAGGCCAAAATGATGTCAATTTAAATTATTTTTTTAGTTTTAATGAGCAGATTTTAACGGTATTTACATCTACTAAATGGTATAGAAATGATGTTTTGTTTGTGGGAAATTAATATTAAATGCGGGGAATTTGATATCATATTTTATTAAATTATTCATAATATAATAAGTTTCCCAGAGACATTAAATAAATAACAACTACCAACGTAAAATAAAAATTACTATTGTTTTATTAATATATTACCATTTGACTGCGAATCAAATTATGTTAGAAATATCAACTCTTTGTATATAAAATTTACAATCATTATTCGTCCCTAGCAGATTATAAAATGTGGTTCAAAGTAAACTCATAAAAGTAAACTCATAAATCATTTTTTGAAATTAAATTGTTGTTATTTCAAAAACGAAACTCTAATTGTTCTCTAGTTGATTGTAAAACGTGATGCAATGCAAACATATAAAGTCTATTGAAAATTCGAAACGCTAATTTCTCCCTAGCGGGTTGAAGAAACTCTTTTAAAAAGCTTGCGCTAACAATGAGAAAAATCATTATTCTAATTGTGATGCAAACAATACTAATAAATCAATATTAAAATATGGATAAAACCGCATTACTTAACTTATTGATGATCTCGTATAGAAATGCTCATCCCGATAAAAGAAAAGGCTAATATCCAAAAAGAGGTCCATAGTATATGGAATTCATTAAAAGAAGAGAAACTGGTGCTTAAGGATCTTGAATCAAGAGCAATGTATTTAATCAATTTATTTAATGAAAAGGCAATGAAGTTCAAGAGCAAGCAATTATCATTTTGGGCCAATACTCCAAAACAGTCTGCCCCCTCGTATACTCCACTTGAATTTGACAAGAATTCCTCACAGTTTGTTGAGCCCACCAATGAGCGATCTGTTATTGATGATTAACAAAGTGCATTAACTTTGAGTTTGTTGACCACAAAAAATCAAAAAAATGCAAGAACAGTGGCTCAAGATCGACTCAATTCTGAGATTGCAGCTTTAAATTGTGAAGTTGCTGGACTGAAGACTAGAAAGAGAAGTGGATTCATTGCTGAAGCTGAAGAGAATGATTTGAAAAAGAAAAAGAAGAAACTAGCTCATCTATGTAAAGAACTGGCCAAAAAAAAGTATGATCAAGCGCAACAGAAGAAAACTAGAGAACTGAAAAAACCTAGAATGGAGGAAATCTGCTTGGAGCATTTAGACGTCAAAGAAAAACTAAAAATCAGAAAGAAACCTCGTCGACCGTCATTAGAAGTAGATTAACCTCTTCTTTTGAAGGCGAGTATGGATATTGCTCTCCATGGTTTGTCCGCTGATGAAAGACGTCGATCAGAGGTTCTTCGGGTAATGATAGCTTAGCTGTGTTTGTTAATATTGTATTTGTTAGAATTTTACTCTTAATTAGCACTTGCACTATTGTAAATATCCTTGAAATGCTAACAACTAATTTCAAGATTTGATTTGAATATAATTTACGAAATAAATCCAGTTTTCTCTAAAAAAGTTAATTGTATCCAAATATATTTCTTTATTATTTAGAGCATTAAAACTCTCGACGAACTGACATCCAAGATGAACAAAATTGGATTTGCAATCAGCAAGAGCGCTCTCTATACTCGTCTACTTCCGAGAAGTTACGGAACATTAGAAGGCAAAAGGCACGTCAAAACAGTCCCTGTTAGATTGATCAGCCCTCAGAATGAATCTCATTTAAAACATGTTGACGGACTCTTTTGTAGTTCAACTATAAAATATGTGGAAGAAGTTTGTTCTATTTTAGGGCCAGATGAAGTGTGTTTCATTAGCCAAGACAACAAGGCTAGAGTGCCAATTGGAATCACAGCAGCCAAAAAACAGGTGGGGTTGTTGATGCATTTGGAGTACCGGGTAAATCTCCCGGACCACGACTGGGTTGTGGCTGCTAAACACAAGCTTATACCATCTGTATACGCTGGAATTACAATCAAAAAAGATGGTCTCGGAAAAACAGATGCTGTTACTTATTCTGGACCTACCTACATTGCTGTTCGATCAGAAAAACACCCATCCTCGACCGCCTTTGCTTATGGATTAGACTTTCAGCGGCTCTTGGATATCAAAGAATTCGACTCTATTACCAGAGATCCTCAAACTAATATGGTTAAACCTATCGTTGTGTTTAGCGTCGATGGAGGACCAACGAAAATCCCAGATACCAGAAAGTAATTAAAATCGAGATTCACCATTTCTTAAAGAATAACCTTGACGCTCTTTTCATCATGACGAACGCTACAGCCCGCAGTGCATTCAACAGAGCTGAGCGACGAATGGCACCTCTAAGTAAAGAATTATCTGTGGTGATTCTTCCGCACAAACATTGCGGAACTTATCCTGATTCTCAAGGTAATTACATTGACAAAAGCTAATTTGTAAAAATATTAATATAATTTTTAACCCATAATAACCAACATATCTTTTCAAATCAGGCAGGACAATAGATGAAAATTTAGAAAAACAGAACTTTGGTTTTGCTGGACAGGCTTTGGCTGATATTTGGTCTGATCTACAAATTGCCGGTTATCCAACCATTGCAGAGTATATTGATCCAGACAAATCAGAGCTAGAGTCAAGGAGCCTTTTATTACAAGATCAACGTTGGATTGCCGATCATCTTCGTACAAGTCAATATTTTACTGAAATTGTGAAATGTGAAAATCGTTCTTGATGTCGGACTATTAGAAGCTCTTACTTTACTCTAATTAGAGCAAGATTTCTTCCGCCACCTGTCCCAGTCAACCAAACGAGAGACGGGCTCAAAGCAGTAGATGTCTCAGAAGGAGCAAGAGAATTTTTTTCATCATCCGTCTTTATGCTCATTGCATCAAACATTGAAAGTATTCTTCCTCGTATTGCCAAAGGATTTCCAATTTTTCCGTATGACGTTTTGTCCATCAATTCAGTCTAGCCTGATAAAACCTGTAAAAAGTCCAATATCTACTTTGCCTCTCAAGCTATGTTGAAATAGCACCCTTCTATCTATTCTTCTGCTATAACACTCCCTCTAATCAAAAGGATCCGACCTGTTCGTATCGCTGCCAAGCGTCAGACAGAATTTTTGGCAGTCATCGCCTTGCAAAAGAGTTCGGAAACTGCTGAACGGTTAGATAAAAATGAAGTTGACGCAATAAATTTGATTGTACCTCAAGAATATGATATCATTTTAGAGCGCGGAGAGCATTCACTACCTATTATTTTAATCGATGATCACTTCAACAACCCATCGGAAGATTATATTAAAGATATATAATACTATTTGCTTAGTTGATTATTTAATGAGATATCGACTTTTATATAATATAATTTGATGAGATCTACTATTATATAAATGTATAACTTAGTCAGAAAAAAAATCAATGGTTTTTAAGCATTTTTATTGTTTTTTAGGGGGAAAGTACACAAAAACTGACACCATATATAACGGGGGGTTGGCCAAAAATTGACAGTTTGACAAAGGGGGAGGGGGAGTCAAAAAATTGAGAAAAAACACTGACATCATTTATGGATGACCCTTAATGTAGAAGCACTCATACCTCATAAAAACAGTAATATAATATTTGATCTGCGTTTTTTTAAAAAAGTTAAAACCTCGTTTTAAGCTATACTATGTTCTTCTTATCATAAAATAAGTCTAAATCAGAATTCATCTTTTTCAAATATTTGTTTCCGAACAAACTTCCGTATTCAACTGTGTTTTTACCTTTTTTTTTTAAGACTTTTGACCTATTAAAAGATATCAATAATTTTCATTTGATAATTATCATGATGTATATTTTTCTGTCCTTAATAAAATAATCAGACATTAAAACACTATGTCTTTTTTAGTTAATAATCAGAAAATTTAAAAAAATTAATTTCAGAAAAAATGAACTAAGCACCTTTTAGAAAAACGCTCTTCAATGTAAAACAGTCATAATCTAAGTCATTAGAATTTCGCTAATAGTTACCAAATGACATGAATTTTAAAGTTTCTAAATTAAAAAGTTTTTTTTTGCTGCATTTTTATTTTCCATAACTATTTCACCTTATAAAAAAAACTTTGCATTTACTGTATACCATTCCACTTTATTAGGTAAATCTGAATTATCAAATACTCACAGAAAACCACTGCTTCGGCCCTTTTTAAATGATTGATAACTTTTCTCTTAGTAATAAAACAAAAGCGGGAAACTTCATTAAAAAAACGTATTTTTACAGTTACTTAAGCTCAATATTACGTCGTATGAGAGTTACAAGGTTATATTTGTTCTTTTTTATGTTGTTAGAACTTAAAAATTGTTTTAATTAATACCATCTTGCTCTTGTATAAAATTAAACAAATAACTTTTTATAGTTTATTTTTTGTTTTGATTTGAATAAATTTGATTGGTTATTTCATTGAATTTGGCTTTTATATACTTATTGAGTCATTTTATGGATATTGACTGCAAAAAAGATGACATTAAGTGAAAACATCAAAGAGTTTTTCAAATATGGATTTTTTTTTAATAACTACAGAGCAAAATTTTATGTAAATTTCTAAATCTTCAAAAATAGAAACAAATTTCTTATTAAATTTTTGCCCAATCTTTTTTATTTTGATCTGAATATAAAGAGAAACAGAAATCAGCTCTAAATCAATTCAAACTAAGTTATTATGGTTTATAATTCTGATCATTAATGATTTTCTGACTAAATAATCAGAGACACAATACCTTCTCATGGTACTTGTTATCACCACATATTGTAAATAGAATTTAGCTTTGAATTTGTAGTCAGTCTTGCAGTCTCATCATGGTTGTTGCTATCGCTGTTGTTGTAGTTATCGGTGGTTTTGTTGTTGGTACCGCTCGCTTAGAAATCATTATATGCCTTTTCACGGTCCTTTTTTTAAATTAGATTGAAGACTTGTTACAGACTAATTGTGTTGGTAAATATGATTATTTTATCTGATTCGTCTCATAATAGCAACAAGTCTAAGGCTGTCAAAATTCATATCTACAACTGCGAAAATGGCATAGTAGTTGTATGCATAAATATGCAGCAAATATGTTTTGTATACTTAATTTTTCATTGAATTTAGCAAAGCAGATTTTTTCATTATGAAAATTATTGTCAGGATATCTGTAGATATTAGGAATATTAGCTATTCCCAGTTTTTTCCGCATGTAACCCATCTAGGAAATATTATTTTGTTCCACGTGGGTTTTAAATCGTAAATCCCACTTGGGATATAGGTAAGTCCGAATGCTTCTATAAAAATTTTTATAATCTATTACTTAAATAGTAATATAAAAAAATTGTCGAAGCTTTCAGAGAGACTTATCTGGTATTCGCTACTTCATCCAATTTGGGAAAAAATATATGTGGCATTTTAGACCTTTCACTTATGTAATGTTTCCCACCTTTAGCCCATGTATGATTTATAATTTACTATTACAAAAGTAAAAAAAAGTTAAAAAATGAATTTATTTTTACAGAATTGCTATAAATAAATAAATTCAAGATAGATATTAAAAAAGTTTTTTTTTGCTCTTTTGCTGTTTACACTCCATCTTTTGTGTCTTGAGATAATCCATCTTTTGTGTCTTGAGATACTCCATCTTTTGTGTCTTGAGTTTATGAAGTTATTCCACTTGAATTGTTTAATACCAGAATTTTCAGAATCTTTTAGTATTCTCAAACATTTTTTGAAAATAGAAAAAATAAATATTAATGAAGTTCTACGTAATAAACTTAATCAATCTAAATTGAAATTAATTTATTTAAATTTTATTTTTTGCTATTTAATAATAGACCAAAATAACTTAGACCTAATCTTAATAATTTCAACTTGATGCTACTTAATAACTTGTACTTATTAAGTTCAAATATTTAATAACTAAAATCTTACTAAGAATTCTCAGAGAATTTTCAAATATAAAATCACAAATAAATTATACTAAATAATGTTAAAGTGAGATTATAAAAGTATAGCCAACATTATATTGTTGAAGTATAACATTTAACTTTTAACCATTATTTTCTTTACTTTATTTGTTATCATTATACAAGTTTTGTGAGAAATAGAGTCTTTTTAACAATTTAAATAGCCAGTATACATATACATATCTAAGGCTTTCGACACAATTGACCATGAAATACTGTTTAAAAAACTTGAACATTTTGGTATCACCGGTAATGCTTTAAAACTACTAAAAAGCTATTTAAAACATCGCAAACAATTTGTCTATGTCGACGGATCTTCTTCAAAAGATTATCTAAATATAACCTGTGGTGTTCCACAGGGATCTATATTAGGGCCCTTATTATTTCTGATTTATGTTACAACCTCCATGAAGTCTCAAAATTAACAACTATAATGTTTGCTGATGATACAAACCTATTCCTATCTAATAATAACATCAATAAACTTTTTTATGATATGAACATTGAACTATCAAAAATATCAGACTGGTTCAAGTCAAATAAACTATTACTCAACACTGATAAAACTAAATGGATTTTCTTTCATCCACAATTTTAAAAACATTTACTTCCAAGTAATATGTCTCTTCTTCATATTGATAATATTAAAATAAAAAGAGTAATTCTCACAAATTTCTTAGGTATCATTGTCGATGAAAATCTATCATGGAAGAATCACATCGGACATTTATGCAACAAAATTGCAAAAAGCATTGGAGTTTTATATAAAGCAAAAAGTGTTTTAAACAAACATTCATTAACTCAACTATATTACTCTTTTATACACTGTCCTATTAATTATGCTAATATTGCATGGGGTAGTACCCATAAAAGTAAATTAAAGCCACTTTATTGTCAGCAGAAGCATATTGCACGTCTTATAAATTTCAAAAATCGTTTTACTCACTCAAGGCCACTTTTATTTAACATGAATGTTTTTAATATATATCAAGTAAATGTTTATAATGTTCTTTGTTTTATGTTCAAATGTAAAACCAACTCATCTCCAGCTTCCTTCTTTGATTTATATTCTTTAAAAGAAAAAAATAAATATTCTTTAAGAAATGATAATTTTATTAAACAACCAAAATTTCAAACAAACTTTGGTAAATTTTGCATTTCTTTTAGTGGAGCTTTTTTATGGAACCAAATAATTTTAAAAAATTTTGATTTTTCTCATGAATGGAATTATTATATGTTCAAAAAAAAATTGAAAATATTTTTATATACTTTTAATTGTACCCAGTTTTGTCATCACTCATTTATATTTTTCTTTTATACAATATTGATTTAAAGTTTACGTGAGAAACTATATTTAAACACCATTATTTGAATTTTGTTAAAAGTTGCACTGACATTATTTGTACAGTAGTCATTTATTATTTACTTGTTTACTTTAATTTTTATTTTTAATCGTAATATTTGTAAATAATTTGTATCACGAACGGAAAAGTTTAAAATTTGTATTTATTTATTTTATTTATATTTACTAAGTTCAAAGTTCTTCAACAGCGGTTCTCGGTGACAAGACCTGTATGGTCTTCTTTGAGTTCCCGCGTTCTTTATCTTTATTCTTTATTTTTATTTTTTTATTTTTAACGATTTCTTTGCATGTAATTTTTCTTATTGATATGTTTGTAAATATTGTGTTAAATATTGTAATAAAGAACAAAAAAAAAAAAAAAAAAAACATGTATAGATGCAGGAAAGTATACATATAGATGCAGTATACATATGTATAGATGCATTATACATATGTATAGATGCCGGAAAGTTAGTTTACTACTAATGATGAATAGTTTGACAAATTTATACCTTAAACATCCTGAAGTTACTCCAGTAACTTCTTGAATGCAACAAGTCTCCAACCTTAGCCCTGTATTTATTCTATAAAAATGATCTTACTGACAATCTTACACCTTATATGTGGCCTTTCTTCCTTACAGCACAAAAGACAACTTTATTTGCTGACTACACAATTCTAGTCATGACAAAAAATCATCAACTTTTTGTTTAGAACAAGCAGCTGATTTTGTTTCTGTAACAGCATTGGGCTTGAAATGGCTGGTAAATATATTCCAAACAAAACTTAGTTGTTTACTGATGATAATTATTGTAATAAATCAATGTTGTTGATATTTCTATATTGATGAATAACAACACTCTTACTGAGTCTTCTACTTTACGTCTTCGCAGATTATCTTTTAGCATTAAAAACTCTCATTTGAGGCCTCTCATGAAAACCTCGTATACAATCCTTAAGCCTCTGTCTCATCTTTGTAAGATTAAATCTTTTTCATTTTTTTTATAAATACTACCGTGGCGGAATTAATAAACAAGTTATCGTCATTTATTCTATCAAGCAAAACTCAATCATGCATGACTCGTCAATCAGCAGAGTTGCATCCTTTTTCTGTATATGTTTTGATGCTCGACAAATTTTATTGATCGAGCTTTTTTCCATGCACATCGTTCACAGTTGTTCAAAAAGTGGTCCTAACCTCTTTAAAATAACCCAAAAAATCTCTTGGAGAGTTATTCTAAAGATAACAAGGATCACTTTAAATAAAAATTAAAATCTTTTAATTACGTCAGCAGGAGAAAATTTAAAGTTTTTGCCTAAATACACCAAAAATATATATTATCAAAAAGTGCTTGCTCTACCAAAAGTTCAAAAAAACACTTTTTTTTTGCCTTAAATTTTACAAATATCACAAACTAATATCCCTTTGATTCAAAATTATTTTTTTATAAAGAATGTTTGTATATACATTCCAATACTAGTGTATTAATATACAATATAGAGATCAAATTTCCTTTGGTTTTTTAGTAGGATAAAAAATCAAAAGAAATTGATTTTAATATTTTATTTTTAAGCATGGCATTATTTAAAACAATTTTTTTCAAAAAGATGTGCATATATTTCTAAATATATATACTCTGAATTACAAAGTTACTTCAACCAATACGAGTTTGAGACTGTAGATCTTCTGACAAAAATAAGTAATTACACACAAAAATATACTCTGATTGAGATTTTTCTCCTGAGAGTTTTTAATTCACAACAATTTAATTTTAAATGTGTTAGCTGTTAAGATCAATAAAACAACTCAGAAGTTTGTCCCCATATTTAGGTTAAAAAGGTTACCTTTTAAACTTTTGTCAGCGGATCTTGAATTTGGCATGCATTGATTCAGTGGTTTTCTCACTGAAAACTTCGAGCCCAGTTTAATTTTTTTTCAGTAAATTTCTTAATGTGATGAATAGTTGCATGTTCTTTGGGAGTAACCGAAATTCCAAGAGCGAGATAAAAATACTTGAATTCTGATATATTTTAATAGAATCCTATCTTCAAGATCTTTTCAAAACAAAATTTTTTAACATTTTGAAGCTTTTTAAGGCAATCAACAAAAGGTATTGCTTGCAATACACAATGCTTTTGGGAAAGACTTTGAAAAATGTCAACATTTTTCAACAGTTTGTTGCATTAATTTCTATTGAACTGTCTCCCATGATATGCTTGCATTTGAAAGTGCAAGAGATTTGGCCATTTTTGTGCTTGATCCATATTTCAAGAAGCTGCTTGAAAATATGGTTGAAGATTTTAAGAAAAAGATTAAGTTCCATTGGAGGAATTACATTAAGAATAGGATAAGATTGCCTGTTGCGGGTTAATTAATGGAGGATGGACAACATTTGTGTAAATCTTAGCCAATTGAATTTTTGTGCATGAAAAGAGAAATCCAGCATAGCTGTTGCATAAAGAACTAAATGTTTTTGATTGGCCAAAGTTTATAAGATTGTTAGACTCGACATCATATCAACAACATGGGTGTTTGCTAGAGTGAGACTGGATACCATATAAAATGTTGATTACTTTCATACTACATGAAATAATGTAAGACACATCTTCAATTTTTATGAGAACTAATAGTGTCCAGAAAGTATTCTTGAAAGATTTTCATGTTTTAGGAATACCTTCTGCTGCAACAAACAATTAGCTGTTTTTTTACACCACCATCCTGGGCAGAAGAACTTGATCGGAGGCATGATGATCCTATAGTATAACTTTGCTAGGAATATTTGTCAATTACGCTGAGGGTAAATTTCAAAAATGAACCAACTCCATCAATTCCAAGTTTAATTAAATGATGTGATGTAAGTCCTCTTACTAAAAGAATATGGTTGATAAAGGCATTCAAGTTCTTGCAGTGAACAACTTTTTGAACAAGGCATTTTATTTCTTTTTTCCAGAATGACAACATTTAAATGACATCATAAAAATTACATCATGAAAATGATATCATAAAAAAATCTACTATTTTTTTCCAGAGGTTGTCAAGTTTTTGCTTCACGTTTGCCTCAACAGCTCTTTTTTCAATTGAGTTGTTTAGAGCTGATGCAAGCCTTGTCACACCAACATTGGAAGAATTTGTATTGTTTTGAACTTGGACAAATGTTTCAGCATTAAATAGTTGCTGCTTGTACTTTGCTCAATATCCTGGCAGAACTTTTAAAGATTTACCTCCACTTGCTCGACTAAGTTTGACAGTACCTCTGGGCGAGGCATCTATTTTAGAGATTAAATCAGCTGCTATTTGTTCAGTACACTTATGGTCCTCTACCGCTAGTTTCTGTACATTTTTCCGCCTTGTACCTATAGTACGAAAGTTTGGATGTCCTTTCGCAAGTACTG
This sequence comes from Hydra vulgaris, assembly GCF_038396675.1. Lineage (NCBI taxonomy): Eukaryota > Metazoa > Cnidaria > Hydrozoa > Anthoathecata > Hydridae > Hydra > Hydra vulgaris. The sequence goes on from NC_088920.1 coordinate 35,304,347, forward strand.
ACAAACAAATAATGCATCTTTTTTCAGCAGGCTGTAATGATGAAGATTTGGGACTAAAAGCTTTGGTCAGTAATAAGGTCAGTTTCAGGGTAGACTTTTGTTTTTAGATTCAATATATCAAGCTCAACCTGTGACAGATTTTCTTAGAGCTTTGATTAGGCCATCCTACAAATTATACACTGGCAAGAACGAGAATATCTTGTAGATAGCTTAATGATAATTGAATTGAAATTGTACAAGTCTGGTATTTGTCCAATAATACTAACAGTATTAAGTCGTTGTAGTATGCTTCAGCATGAATTGCAAATGCCAACTGAAATTTTCTCATCATTGTAATTAATATAACACTTAAAAATATTTCTGACAAAAAATCAGTTAATATGCGCTCACTTTTCTTCAAATATAAAAAGCAAACAGATTTTCTGTAATCACCATGAGTTTTTGCTAAATTGAGCATTTTTTGACAAAGACAAACTAATTTTTAATAGAAATGCCAATTTATTTGTTGATATTATTTCAGCGGCAAAAATTTGGCGCCAACATATTTCAATTTTATTGCCTTTAAATATATTTATTATTTTTTTCTTTTTAATAAAGAAGGAAAAAAAAGTTAAACAATAAGTTAATACAATTAAGACAGGTTTTTTTAATGACTTTTAGCAGTGGAAGCGCATTTTGAAAATTAAGTTTCTAAGTGTAAATAAGGCAAAAACCTTAAAATGCATTTTTCTCATGAACACAGTGGGCCAGTGACTGGACAAAAGTATAAAAACCAAAATCAGAATTTTGATGCCTAAATGGTGTCGAACCTATATAAAGACATTATAAAACAATTTAAAACCGTTTATATACACTTAAAGTTTTAATGAATATACTAATGCTGTGGTTGAAGTAGACGCAAATGTAAATTAGAAAAAAAAAATTATAAAGAGAAAAATGTTGTTTAAAAAATCGATGGAAATAAATAAAATTTACATAAAATATTGCGCTTTTTAAAATATTATATTATAACTCTATATATTATCTAGATTTTAAAAGTTGTTAGACTAAGATTGGTATGTAACTAACATATTTATAGCAAATTTAAGTATGCTTAATTTGTTATATTTTAATGTCTAACTTTTGCTTTTAATTGACAATATATTTTTTTTATTGCTACATCTTGCTTTTATACTCAGATATTTTAAAGCTTATATATGTTTGCTTTAATAATTTCATAAATCTGGCTGCCACTAGGCGCCACTTAGGTTTTCTTTTACGTTTGAACTCTTTTACCTAACAAAAAATCTGTAATTGCGCTCAAAAATTTTTATCTGCACAAAATTTTAAAAAACGTGGAAAACATTTAATACGGTCTTAGTCATACAAAACTTATTACTGAACAATAATATATATATATATATATATATATATATATATATATATATATATATATATATATATATATATATATATAATATATATATATATATATATATATATATATATATATATATATATATATATATACAGTGGGTGCTCATATTATTAGAAACACTGTCTTTTTTTTGAAAATTATGTGTTAAAGGTTATTTATTATAGAAATAAAAAGGTTGCAGACTATTTTTTCGTAACTTTTGAGTGTTGCGGTCTATATTTATTACAAAAAACATACTTATTTATATTTTTTTTTAAATAATTCCACTATTGTACAAGCAAAAGATTACATATTGGTGATTTATTTTAGTATTTTGTTATCCCTCCCTTGGCACTTATTACCGCTTCTACACGTCTTGGCATACTTTCTATGCATTTTATTGCATTATTTTGAATATCTATGTTATTGTGCCAGACTTTGATCATCTTTTCAATTAATTGTATTTTGTTGGTGATCATTTCAGAAGCAATTTCCCTTTTCATGATCTCCCACAGATTTTCAATAGGGTTTAAATCTGGTGAGTTTCCAGGCTATGGTAGCACTGGAATTTTCTTTGCTTTTAGGTACTCTGTAACCTTCTTTGCTTTATGGCATGGGGCAGAATCATGCATAAATGTAAAATTTTGGTTCTTTGGGAACCATTCCTTCAACTGTGGTACCAATCTTGTGTCAAGAACTTTTATGTATTGGTCCTGGCGCATAGTTCCCTCAACGATATATAAGCGCCCTGTTCCATGTCCACTAATGACAGACCATACAATTATACTTAGAGGATGCTTTACACGTTCTAAGATGCAGTCTTTGTGGAATTTTTCTCCAGCTCGTCTACGCACAAACTGTGATTTGTTCATCAATATCTGGATTGTCGATTCATCCGAGAAACATACCTAAACAACATCAAAAAAACTTAAAAGTCAAAGTTTTAATGTAGGCAAATCTCTAAATGGAATGTGTACAATTATAAATGAAGTACTTACATTTTTCCAGTCATCGACGGTCAAATGCCGATGACTTTTAGCCCAAGCAAGGCGTTTTTGTTGCATTGCTAGAGTGAGCTTAGGCTTTTTAGCAGGTCGACAGCATCTAAATCCTTGTTCTTTGAGTCGGCGACGAACTGTCATTGGAGATACTGGTATTCCAGCATCTTGTATTAAAGTGGTTAGTATTCACCTAAGCTTATTCCTATTTTCTAGGCAAATATCTCGTATTTTTCTATCGTCTCTTGGCGTTGTTAGCCGTTTTCTACCACAATGTCCTGTTCGTTGAGGAGTATAATCAGCATTTTCGTCCAGATTTTTTTTTATTCGGTTGACTGTTGCCACTGAAACCTTTGTCATTGATGCTATACACCTTTGAGAATAAGAAGTATTCTTCAATAATGCTCCAACTTCTCCTTTTTTTGAGGGTGAAACATCTTTTGCCTTTCCCATATTGAACAAAACACGTGATTCTAGTAAACCGTTATAGAAGTCAAATTATATGTAAAAATATTGATTTAATCATGTTTAACTGTAAAAAATAGACACATAAATAGAACTCAATAACAAAGCAATAAAAAAATCTTTGAAAACTTTAAAATGAGAGCAATACACAAACAGCACTTCACGCGACAACAACACAGGTATAACTGCAAAAATTGTCAAAATTCGGGAAAAACCCTATAACTTCATAATGAGATGAAATGCAATGTTGCCAAACTCCCAGATTAAAGTAAAAGGTACATACATACTATTTGTAAAATAAAAAGAATTATTTTGTTAAAATGTTTTGTTAATTTTGAACTTTATTCACAAAGTTTTTAAAATTTGGTCGTGTTTCTAATAATATGAGCACCCACTGTATATATATATATATATATATATATATATATATATATATATATATATATATATATATATATATATATATATATAAATTAGAATATATATATATATATATATATATATATATATATATATATATATATATTCTAATTTAAATTTTGTTCTTATTTATTTAGCGCTTGTCAAACCAAATTGATTTAATAATCTATTTTGGTTGCTTTGGTTGTGGCTACTCATTTTAGATGTTGAAATGCTGTTTTTATTAACGCTTCATGAGTGTCACAAGAAGCAAAATTCACTAATTTATTTGACTCAACAGTCTTTTGTTTATTTATTTTGATTATGTTAAGAAATGGATTCAAAGTAAACTAACCGGTGCAAGGTTTATTATAAAGAATTCAGTTTGGCTTGAAAATGATTTTAATACCACATTAATGAAGGATATTAAAAATAAACAACTCGGCAGACCTACATTATCATTTTAAGAATCATGATTAAAAACAAAGAAAAGTTGCAAACTTGTCAACTTTGAATTCTTGTGAATTATTGTTTGCTAAGCTTGTACTACTTATAGATTACATTTTCAAAGATTTTTGATGATTGTGAATGCATGGGAACAATATAAACATACAAATTTTAAAAATTCTGCAGACGCTCGTAAAATCTGTTAATTAGAAAAACTAATTAATTAAGTTAGAATACAATTTTGTTCTACAGGAAAACAAGTTTATCTAGCAATGTGTAACCATATTAAACTTAAATAAGTTTTGCTTTTCACGAGCAAGGGTCTCATAATAAAACAGGTGCTAAATAGTGTACATAGCGCAAATAAAACATATGCAACTAATAAAAGTTAGTTGCTGCTAAGCAAAATTAGGTATCCATAGCAACTAAATAAAAAATATATTCACGTTTTTAAAAAGCGCGACCTCATATTGGTACTTATATAAAATATGGTAAACATAGCACTCGTAAAAATATCTGCAAATTCCAAAACTAGATTTTTGCTATCCGAAATTTAGTATCCATAGCAACGAATTAAAAAAATAACACCTTCATAAGAAGCGCAGACATCATATTGTTACTCATCCTAATTTTAGTCAATATAGCCCTAATATTAAATTAGTTATGAATTTTGTCCAGTAAAAGTGAATTCTGGCCCACTGTGCTGTAGACGTAATTAAAGGATTTTAACTTTTGTTTCAAAGTGATCACCATAGCCTCTAGAATCCCCTTTAAGGGATTTTTTGGGTCATTTTCAAAGAAGTTAGGACCCCTTTTTGGACCACTGTGTGTTTCCGAGTTCTTTTTTGTCTACATGTTTTCCTGAACCATACAACCTAAAGTCTTTTAAACCTTCTGTCAACCACTTTCTTGGTCATTAACTTTACTCAAGGTTTTCTCTAACTTCCAACTTAAATAGCTATTGCTTACAGCCTTGCTGGAAGTAAATTAGTTTTAAAAAGTTCATAAGTATTTTTAAAAATAAAGACTCGAGTGTTATCTGAAAGATTTTGCTTTAATTTCAATTATGCAGCATCGCAACTATTATATAGTGGAAATTGGATTAGATAAAAGCTATACAGAGTAGAATAGAAACAGAAATTATAGAGTAAAATGATAACATCCTTGCCATTTGGAAATCTCTGTTCTATGTTAACATTTTAGAAGAAACTAATTTGCTTTAAATATTTTAAAGCGAAGAATGTAAATTAAAATTAAGTTGTAATTCTAAAACCGTTTATGAGATTCACAATTTTAAAAAAGTGCTAACTTTGAGAGAATTTTTAAATGATAAAATAAAGAATAACATGTGGAAAAAATAAATATACTAACTTTACAATGATGTGTACTCTAGATGCAATAAGGTAATATCTAAAGCCACTCAATAAGGTAATATTCTAAAGCCACTCATAGTAAATCGTACCTGTGGTACTAATTATCCCAACCTATAAAAATAATAAAGGGCAGCGTTAGTACTGCTTTATGTGTGATGAGGACATTGAGGAGGATATGATCCAGTGTTTAATTTGTGGAGAATGGGTACGTGTTGCATGCTCATCATCTGAGTCTCAAAATGGGTCACATGATAGTTATATATGTGAATTATGTCAATAAATATATTTTACAAGTGTAGAATGAACCAGTTATTGTTTTATTTATTACTTATTATTAGTGCTGAGCTTTTTTTTCTTCATACCCTTTGGTACTTATTAGCCTCACTAGTGCTACTATTTGAACCTTCTTGTGGGTAATTAGTATCACCTTGTTTATTTTTAGTTTTTATAAGTGTGCTCTTTATTTTAATATTTACATCTTGAAATCATGATTGTTTGTTTTAGTTTCATCAATGCTTGTTTCTATCTAAAAATAAACTTTTTCTTACATTTAATTTTATTTTTAATAATTTTTTTTCTTAGGGGGTACTATTTAGCCCCCTTTCCCTTAAAACACATTTGAGTATTATTATTGAATTTTTATTTTTATCTATAACAAAAAAAAACATTTTTTTAATGAGTGAAAAATGTTATAAATTTTACTTTTAAATTATAGGAAACATTATATTGACATGACATAAGAAAACAATTATCTGTTGTTATTAGTTATTATACAAATAAACTCTTTTTTTGTTACATTTAATTAAAAAAAAAAAAAGGCTACAAAAATTAGTTGATGAAAAGTTAACCCACATAGTTTTAAAGTGAAATAACATGTGAAAATATCTTTTGTTATTTTAAAATGCTATGTTAAGTCTACAAAATTAGGAAACATTGAGTTAGAAAATAAAAACAAAGCATACACTAGTTTGGGGCAATGTTATTTGTTTTTTTGTGATTAATAACCCCACCTATGTATGTCCAATTGATAAAAGATCAAAGCTTGCTTGATGAAAATCTAGTCAGCATTATTATGCTTTTTTCTTACACTTTCTAAAAAAGACAAAGGTAAATGATAAAAACTATTTATTTTAACATAATAATTTAGTATTTGATCTAATATAAAATAAAATATAGTAGATAAACTCAGATCTAAATCAATTATGAATTTAAATATCTAAAATTAAATATAAATACTATTTTTACTATTATATAAGATATTATTTTTTTATTTATACTAATACTTTACAAAACTTGCAGAAATTCAGTTTAGGTTCAGAGATGCTCCCGAGCTGGCTCAGAAAAAACAAATCAAAAAATTTAAATGTTTTGTAAAATATCTGGTTTAAGTACAGAAACGCACATTGCTTGATATAAACTTAATTGCAGAAAATAGCCTCTCCACATTTACTTGTGAGAAAGTCATACAAAGGAATACTCTGCACACCTCTGAATTATTTTTTAGTATTCTTCAATTCCCTCAAAAGCTAATTTCACTTTTAAACGTTCAATTTCTTCCACAAATATCCAGTCGTCCGTGAAATTTGTATTAAAAGTATTTCTATTAAAAAATTAAATTTGGTCACGCTTCTCCTTTTTTCTTTTTACCAAGCTCTTTTTCAAACTTCTCTCCTTCATCACAATTAGATTCACCTAAAATTGTAATATTTTTAGCATCTCTTTAATAAGTTTTTTTCTACTATTACTTTTAAGTTTAGTTTTGCTCATATAACTGATCCTCTTTTAACAGTATATAAGCAAGGAAACAATTATTTAGCTAGCGATCATCATCGTCTAAATGCTATCTTTATCGTTACAAGATTTGCTAGCAAGTCACTATCGGATTTCTCACCGGGTACTTAAATATTTTTAATTGATAAAACATTACTAAAGATAATAATGACGACGCGTTTAAAAAATTAGTAACTGCTCCAAAAATGACACTTTCAAAGTCTCAAAACAAACTGTTATCTTATATTATTATTTCAAAAATTAAATTTCTAAAGTATAGTACGATACTAAAGATAAAATTTTATCAAAAGCAAGTTGGTAAAGATATTTTATTTAACAATCCTTTTTAAAAAAGTTATTTGACGCACGTACTTAGGTTTATAAACTTTTAAAAATAATACAATTTTAATGCATAGTACATAACACCTAATACGTAGAACATAAAAGATAATGCAAAAACGCTTGTTTCACAAATGCTACTTCCGAAAGCGCTACTATTGTAAGAGCTTTGTTTAAAAGTGCTACTTGCAAAAGTCTATGTTTCGGAAGTATCAATTGTAAAAGGTACTTCGACGATTTTAAATCCTCATTTATTTTTGGTTTAATATCCTTTCAAAAGAACTTTATTTTTGAAAAACATCATAAACTCCGAATAGCAATCCTAATTTATACTATTATGGATGATAAATTGTTAAATAGAGAACATTATTTAACAATTTAAGTTGTATTATAACTGAAAAATAGTTATTTATGAGAAGTATTAAAACACTTTTCTCTACATTTAATGAAAGTCGGTTATTTAAAAACCACTTATTTATAAACAAGGTAATATATATATTATCTAATTTCTCGTTAAATATATTTTAAAAGAAACTTGACATCTTTGTGAGAACTAAATAGATTAAAGCCATCTACAAATAAGATAGTATTAAATATTTTCAATGCTAAATATGTCACTTAAATTAAGTAAAATCAATAATGGTGTTAAAATAAAATCTTGGGATACCCCTCAAATTACTAGGTTGTTTTGTTTAATCTTTTGCTTTAATAAGTATAATTAGTCAAGTCTCCTTTAAATCAAGTTTTGGTTTTTAACTAAAACTTCTATTGTTCTAGTTTTTTTTAAAGTATTTATGGTTTATCGTATTGAAAGTTATTGTATTGAAAGTCAATTAAAACTATAGTATAACAATTACTATTAAATACATTTGATATATATTTAACACTTTCTATCATTGCGTGGTTGTAATGGTTTTTTTTCAAAACCAACTCGGTTACAGTATGACTTATGATTTTTTAGTTAAATGTTTATAAACTCTGTTACACATAATGGCTTTTTAATTTATTTGTATTTTCTCTTTATCATCCAACTATAAACTACAGGTAAAATAAATTATAATAAAATAGTCACCAACTAAATTAAAATTAGTTAAAACGACACGGCTTTCGCAGGTTTTAGCATTATAACGAGCCGGCGTGTTTTCCGCAAATCATTGGATCAGACTTATCGGAACATTCTCCTCCATCAAAATTTTAAACGACTTTCTTTTTTCTTTCAAAATCCAAAGCTGGAACGTTTCTTTCAATATTGACACAACATCAGCTTGGTGGTCTTCGATAGGTTGCGTAAATTTAATTTTTTTGCCATTTATTATGCACTGGACAAAATTTAAATCAAGTGTGTTGCAGGCTTCAAGCGTTTCATTTGTAAAGAATTTTTTATTCTGTATTGCCTGTATTTGAGCTCCGTTAATTTGAATAACGTTGTTGAAAATATTGCTTTTTCCAGAAATCAGAAATTCTTTTTCTCAGTATTTAGCTTGATAAAGTTTGCTACTCCGTACGTTGAAAATCTGTTAATCAGTTCTTGCAGACCAGAGATTGTAGCAAAACTGCATCATATGCGTGTGCAATTACACCAGTATAAATGCCATTTATTGTTAATCCTACTTTACATTTTGTGGCTATATCATTTAGAATGCTTTCAGTATAAGTGTTATATAAATGCGGCAATAGAATAAAACCCTTGTCGCACCCCTTGTGACAGACTGAATTGATTTGAGGTAACTCCTTGATAGGATATGTTTGCAATACCAGAAATATAAAGCAATGAAATTGTGCGTACAACGTAAGTTTCTTTGGAAATAGAGCTTCTCAAATAGCAAATCCCAATTGCAAGTCTAAATTGCACATATTTAAAGGCGTGTTATTATTTTAGTGCTTAACAGTTTTGCTCAATAAAAATTCTGCGAATAGTGTAGAGCTGATTTTGGAAATTGATGGCAGTGGCTATTAGTTATACTAGGACATATAAGTAGTGTTAGATAAATACTAATTCCTCCGTAATTATCTGGGCTATTAAGTGATTTTTTTTATAACTTGACAAGTGGAGTAATTGTTGAAATTGATAGATCGTTTGGTATCTTTCCATTTGTTAGAATACTGTTGTAGAATTTAGCGAACCACAAATAAAGATTGTTATTATGAGAGTTTTTTAGGTGTTCAGCTATTACCTCTCAGCTATCTGGGGACTTATTACTATTTAATTATGAGATACAATTTATAATATTAGCTGATGTAATAACTATTGAATTAGGCTTGTCACTTAGAGGTGGAATTTGAGGAGGATTATGCTTATTATTTGTAATGAGAGGCGTATAGAATAGAGTTTGAAATTAATTTCTAAATTTTTTAACGATATCTTTTATGTTTTGCGATTTATTAATTATAAATATTGATTTGTTGCTTTAGTTTTGGATTTACAAATGTTACCCAGAAACTTTTGAGGATTTGTAGTTCAAAGATTTTCAATATAGTTTATCGTAAATCTTTTTGTTATGACCTGCTTTAACCGCTTTACGGAAGTTTTTACATACAAAGATGTATCTTATGTATTCAATGCACTCTTGTCTTTTATTATAATTAGATTTTTGCCATTGTTTATAGTTGAATGAAAAAAAAATTTCATTGAAGGTGTGGTTATAGAAAGCGAGAGATTATAATTATAAAAGTTAATGAAGTTTTCTTTATTTCATGCATATTTTGGAATATGATTATATTTATACATTATACTATTTATTACGGTTGATAGATTAGTATGTGTAACAACGATACTTGTAGCGATTGGTAAATAATCACTAAAATTAAAAGGCGAAGGGGGAATGACTTTAGTATTTACAAAAGATAAGGATGACTCTTTTAAAGCAACGATGTGATCAATATACAATGAGTTAGAGAGAGTTTTATGTTGATAGGTGTGTGTTGGACCAGCGCCACTGATTATATCGATTAAAGAGATCTTATTTGATGAAGTCAGTTAGATGATTAGAGAATTTGTTGCGTGTTTTATTGTAACGATTCTCAGAATAATAAACTATTTCGGGATATGAACGAAATTTTCCAGCAACAATACATTCACTTACATCTACGTAGTTTTTTATGACTGACGTAATTAGGTTTAATTGTTGTGTGTAAAAAGGGCATTAAAATTGTAAAGGGATTCCTCGTTATTTCGACATGATGTAAGATAAATACCAATAAATAATAGAACTTGACACTTTTGTTTATCTTTAATAGTGAAATTATTTTGATCCTTATAAATTATGTGAGGAGACAATAGAACATCTTTTTTAACAATAAATGCGTTTCCACCAAATGGTCTTCCATATGCCTTTTATTCTGCCGCAAGAAAAAAATACTTTATGTTAGCAATACTATGATTTTTAGCAAAAAAAGTTCAATATTTGAAAGCCAATGTTGCGATAGAAAGATAATATCAAATAATTTGACGAGTTTAGACATAAATTGAGTTCGATTTAAAACTTTGGCAGTTATATGCACAAAACGAAATATTTTCGAAGGTTTTACTTGATTTATTTCCTTCCATTTTGAATTAAAATTTAGTATTCGAGTTGAAGTGCAAAAGTGTAAATACATACAAAAGCAGGAAGTTTAATATTTCTAGCAAATCAAATGCCTGAATATTATGTAGGACTTCCCAGTATGGCACTGGCTAAAATAAATTAGTTTAAAAAAAAACGCCACTTTTTTTAGAGAAAGCGCTATTTAGTTGTAATAAATATCAGTTGTAGAAAATCCTATCCCCTACTTTATTGGTGGCGTCCATTATCGTGAAATTCTTCTAATGTAAATTTAAAACTAATATAAACAGAACCTAAAGTTGCTTTACTTACTTCAAAAGGAACGTTAACTTGTACAACGGTACATTTTACGGATACACGGAAGTGAACGGACGTGTTTTTCTTGCGTAAAAAAAAAAAAAAAAAAACTTTTTATGTTTTTTAATTATCTTTCAAGTTAATTCAAAGATTCAAGAGAGTTTTTAATTTTGTTTCATTTTTCATCGCAATTAGTTTTAATAACAAAATGGATAAATTTAAAGATTTCGAAATCTCAATACAGTTAGTAAAGCAAATTTCTGAAGAGATGTTTCTAAAACAGCGAAAGGATATTTTGAAATTGATAAGCGATAACTTGAAAATTACTAACGAACGAATCGACGGGTTAGCGAATCTTTAAAAAAAGAAAATGAAAAGAGAAAAGCTGATCAAGTAAAGTCAAATAGGCAGTTGCTGAATTTCAAAAAAAGTACAAAAGGATATTGAAGAAAGATTATCGTTTCATCAAGATTGTCACGATAAAAAGGTTAGTAACCTAGAGAAAAAAATCTATTCAAAATCTAGTTTAGGAAGCAAAGACAAAACAAAAATACGACAACTCAATGATCGGCAAAGAAGAAATAACTTAAGATTCAAGTGAATTACTGAAAACGAGTCGGAAAGTTGGGATGCTTCGGAAATAAAAATAATAAATATTCTTGAAAATAATCCAAATGTAAATAGAGTGAAAATAGAAAGACCTCATCGGACAGATAAGCCTAATACTAACAAGCCAAGAACAATTGTGATCAAGTAACTCAATTATAAAGATAAAATAAAAATTCTGAAAAATGTAAACAAACTTAAAGGTTCGGGAATATTTACGAGGATTTCTCTGTCGAAACTCTGCCGAAAGGAGGATTTATCTGTCGAAACATCATTAATACGAAAAAAGTTATTCGAAGAAAGAAAGTTGCAAAGGAACAACGGTAAGTATTGTACTGTTATATATGATAAATTAATTGTAAAGGATTTTTGTAAAAGGATTTTGATTTTGAAAATCAAATATTTGAATTATTTTATTTTATTTTATTTGTTACTAAAATTACTCTTATTTAAAATGGCTGACGAAACTGACAGATCCGATTTTGAGTTTAAAACGTTTGAAATTAATAATTCAACACTTTTAAATTAAAGTTAGGATCATGATACTAATTTTTATAGCAACAATGAAGTAATTAAACATATTAGCCCATTATATTATAACTCAAACTCAAAAAATATCACAGAAGGAGTGGACGATAATTCATTTTCAATTCTCCATACTAATATTAGGAGTATTCAAAAAAATTTTGAATCATTAAAACAGTTTTTATATAAAATCAAAATTAGTTTTAACATTATTTGTCTTAGCAAAACATGGTGTCATGATAAAAATATTGAAAGCGATTCAAATTTCCAAATACATAATTCAATTTGGTACACCAAGTTAGAGGTTGGGGCAAGGAAGGTGGGGGTTTATGTATATAAGTAACTAAGACTAGTGTAACTAAGACTAGTGCAACACCAATAGATCAAATTCTTACAAATGTATTTCTTACATCAAAAATAAAAATAGGAATATTTAAAACAGATATTTCGGATCACTTTTCGATTTTTATTATTTCAAATAAATGCAATAAGTCTTATTCTCACAAAAGTAAAGTAACAAAGTGACTAATAAACGAACATCCATTAAATCTTTTCATGATATTATATCATTTGAAAAATGGGACGAAACTCTATCAAATTTAAATGCTGATGAAGCCAATGATATCTTCTTAGCTAAGTTTCTTAAATATTATAATAAAAACATTTCTAAAAGTTACAAAATTATTTAAAGAAAAAAGCCTTTTAAGCCTTTGGATAACAAAGCGAATTGTTAAATCTTCAAATATAAAACAGCGATTATACTGCAAATATCATAAAAAAAGAACACTAGAAAATTAAACTAACTAAAAAAATTATAAACGTTTATTTGAGTTAATTTTGGGACGTTCAAAAATTAATTACTATTCAGATCAAATAAAAAAAAGTAATGGTTCACAAAACACATGGCACCTTATTAAGGAAGTAATTGGCAAGAAAAATTTAGACAGAAATGCTCTGCCAAAAAATCTCAAATTCAATAATAAATAGTTTTTGATAAATCTATGGTAGCAGAAGCGCTTAATAACTTTTTTGTTAATTTTGGTAAAAGTTTAACCGCTAAAATTGAACCATCTAAAATAAGCTTTAAATCATACTTGACATCAAATAATACTATTATGCCTAATCATGAACTTACGAAGGAAGAATTATTAAATTCAGTATCCATGTTAAAACCTAACAAAAACGCAACAAGATTTTCAAATAATAATTATATTCAACCAAGTAGCAGAATAATAATTCTGCTACTAAGTTCTCGATTGCAATCAGAGGACCTAAATTATGGAACACGTTATTGGATAATGAGTTAAAAAAATTCCTTCCCTTAATCAATTTAAAAATAAAATAAAATATAAAATTTTGATAATTGACAACGAACTAAACTTCTTCTGAAACTTTTAAATAGAAGTAGTCACTCACATTTACTTGTTATTTACTTTATTTTTGATCACATTTATTTTTGATTTTAATCTGAATCTTCACCTTTTTTGATGTTCGTGTTTTATTTCTTTTTTATTTATTTTTAAATTCGAAATCTTAATAAATAAAAGTTAAAAAAAAAATAAAGTTATATATATATATGAAAAGTATTTTTTATATTTGCATTTATATATGTATTTTATGCATATATTATATTGTGATAACGGTAATACTTTTTTTTTTTTTGTTATTTATATATATATATTTTTTTTTTGAAGGGGCTTGGCGATAACGCTGAGCTTGTCTTCTTCTTGCCCCAGCCGTACATATACATTTTGTATAAGTCTAACTTTTAAAAAAATTCTATATGTCAAAATACGTACATAATACGTATCTTAACTTAAATGATGAAAAATAAAATAATAATCTCTTAAATAAAATAATAAAATTGATAAAATAATAATAAAATAATAATAAAAATAATAGTTTCTTAAATGAAATAATAATATTTATAAATAAAAACAAAAATAAGCTCTAAACTTTTTACTTTATTATCTAACCTGTTTTTAATACTTATCTGAAATATTGCAACAACTTTAATTGTCTTTTTTTAAATAAAAGCTTTAAATGTTTAAAGTTTAGGGGATACTATGGTCTCTTTTTTTAACGTCTTGATGTGTTATTTTCATTCCATTTTTATAGCTCCAGCCATTTAATATGTTGTTGCACATGCTATTTATATCCAAATATATATTAGAACAAAAAATATATATAAGATATCAATATGTATTATAATATGAGATTTACATCCTATGCGTGTGCGTAAATTTATAGAAAGAGCAAATTAAACTCAAAAATAAAAACAATTATCCTAATATTTATATCTTGAAATAAGTTGTGCCTTAGAGCACTTTTCTCTTTAAAACGTATTGGACGGACCCGGTGCCAGAAATATGTGTTAATTTTTGGATTGATTGATGATTGAATGGGAAAATGTTATATCAAGAGCTCTTGGCTCAACACTTTTAATTTATGTACTAAGTGCAAACAACTAACTCTCGACGGGTATTACATACAAGAAATATGCAAATGAAATCCTAGTTTACATACTCGGTAAAAACTCTCATATTTCTAACATAATGGACCAAAAATTCAGTTATTCAAAAACTTACATTCTTAATTTTTTTTTATCCAAGGACATAAAGCTCATTATAATGAACATTTGTACAAAATTTCAAGTCAATCGGACAAACACAACTCCTGCAATCTTTGCCAGAAAATGCAAAACTATAAAACAGAGAAAAATTCAAACAAAACTTTAGATATTAAATATACAAAGTTATTGACATATAAAGACAGGTTAAAATCTCCCTTTTTTACACACTGTTTCCTCTTCATCGTCACTGTTTCCTCTTCATCGTCACTGTTTCCTCTTCATCGTCACTGTTTTCTCTTCATCGTCACTGTTTCCTCTTCATCGTCACTGTTTCCTCTTCATCGTCACTGTTTCCTCTTCATCGTTGTATTTATTATCAAAGTCTCTTATAGTTGCTCTAAGCTTTTTTCTTTGGTTTTTAAATTTTTCAGATGATTTTTTGTCCATTAACTTTACACGCAGACAATTAGTCTTTTGAAAACCATACTTGGTAAAATGTCTTGGATTAATTACTCAAATTGCGCAGAACATCCATCAAACCAGTTTCCCCTTTCCCCATCATTCGACTGTATGGCAGCAGATATAATACTAATCTCATGCGTTGACCTTCCCACATAAACGCCTTTGGAACATTTTGTCCAAATCACATTATTGAGTGATTCATATGCGTTATGCGTTTCACCATCAAGAAAGCTTTCTAATAACATGTCTGCACTTCTTTTTCCGGTAAGTCTTTTGCTATCTTTTAAAATTTTTCCTAAGTATGATGCTTTAAGAGTGCGAAAACGTGATCCAACTCTTTTTTGTACATGACTGATACATTCAATTTTTTCAATTTTATACCCTGGATAAACATTCTTACTTACAGTTTCCTGGTAAAACCACGTCGCTGCCAAGTTCCATCAGCGCGTACTGTAAAATTTTTTATATAAGGGTCACCAATAGAAGACTTACTTGTATGTTGTGCATGTTCAGCTGCTCTTTTCGTTGAATCTTGGGCGACTTTACTATAACACAAATGCATTTTATAGAAAATGTCATTGTATGCTTTTTTTTGCATTGGTTACGGTCTGTTTATTATGCTGCAAAATGTTTCCATAGCATCATGTCCTTTTCCAATTTCTCGAAAGGCTATACACATTCTGATATCAATATAAAATGATTTCATGCCTTGTTTTTTTTCTTCATTATGATTTTTGATTTGTTTTGATGTAAAAAGACTCATTCTCCCATTGACAATTTTTTTCAGTACAAGAAAAAACAAGTTGAAAACCTTTCCTCCCCCACAGATTGTTATTAAATTTTAACAATGATTTGGACTTTAGACATGAACCAACAAGATTTAAAATTGAACTTAAAACAGAATTAAAAATATGAAAAATCCAGAATGTTACATTATATTTATCTTGAAGAATTGAAGCATCAGTAGTGGGCAGATTTAACTATTTAGCAGAAGCTGATGATTTGTTCAACAATGCATTCGTAGAAGGTGAAATATTATTTGAAGTTGAAGAAGACAAGTCAATAGTATTTTCAAGTAATCTGCAACATTTACGTTTTTTACATCTAGATTTATATCTTCGATCTACAGAACCCATTTTGATAGCAATTACTTTACATTTATGTTAGTAATAAACCTAATCAACAGCTTTGTTTTTTCAGATAAAATAGAATAGTTTTGTCATTTACAAAATAGAAAAACTAATAACAAAGAAGCAGGTACAAAATGGGTTTGAGAGTTAAGAATTTGTAAGATGTGGTAAACAATCCATGTTTTCTAACCTAAAATCGCC
Source organism: Hydra vulgaris (assembly GCF_038396675.1). Taxonomy (NCBI): domain Eukaryota; kingdom Metazoa; phylum Cnidaria; class Hydrozoa; order Anthoathecata; family Hydridae; genus Hydra; species Hydra vulgaris. The sequence continues at coordinate 35,320,869 of NC_088920.1, forward strand.
GTTGCTATGAGCGTTGCTTGGGGAAGCAAAACAACCCTGCTAAAATAAATATGTTTTCAGGTCTAAAAAATTTTGCACATATGAAGATCTAAATATTTTTAGATTCTACAATAGTTACTGTTTAAAATGTTACAACTTTTGAAAAATCGATTTTATCGAATTTTTTTAGTAGTCTACCACCTTAAACAAAGCAAACCACACTTAGTTTACACAAGAACAATTCACATTTTACTTTCAAAATTTAAAACGCAATCCGCAAAATCAAAAACATTTTTAAACACTTCTGCAAAAATTTATCCGCCGTTTACGTAATGACGCCAACCAACCTGGCGCTAACTCTATCCTATACGTTATTTGAAAACATATTCAAAGCATGTCAATAGATTACTTCATAATATTGTACTATTAGTTTATGTAAACTCAAATCAATGTTTATTTCAATAAATTATTAATAACTTATTTATATTATTAATAACAATAAATTATTAATAACAATAAATTATTAATAACATAACATTAAATAAGTATTTATTAAAAAACTTATTTTATTTTATTGATTTATTAATGAATGAATAATAAGCTATAAATACTATTGATTAAAATATTTTATTTTTTTTCAGAAGTCTTTAAGTAAATTTTTTTTCAGAAGTGTTTATCAAATATATATATATATATATATATATATATATATATATATATATATATATATATATATATATATATATATATATATATATATATTTATATATATATATATATTTTAGTGGTGGGATTTAAGATAAGTTTTAGTTTAACAAAAATGAGTCGACTTATATTTTAATCTAACTAAAATTAGTCGACTAAAAAGTTAGTCGGGTAATTTTAATAAAACTAAAAAGTTAGTCGATCAGTTTTAGTTCTTGTTTTTTTAGTTTAGTTAATTACAATTTTTAGTTTTGGTCACAACACTATTATGTAATATTAAATATCTTTTAATTCTATATTTAATACTTTTTCTTCTTTTTTACATCTCCCGACAATTCCTTACGACAAAATTTATTAATGAACACGTAAAGTGTTTTGCATAGATTTTTGCTACAATAAAAATCAGTGACATTATTTTTTATAAAATTGTTATGTGATATTTATTGGTTCATGTATACCTATACATATGATATGTATAAACGTAAACAAGCTAATGATTTCGTTAAAAAATATAAAACAACAAATGAAAGACTTTGTGTGTGGTCAAAAAAATAAGCTCATACCAGCAAACTATTCATCAGTTATCTCCTTCCTCAATTTATATTTTGTTACAATTTTTTGTAATTTTTATTTTGATAATATTTATTGATACTTTTTTTACTATGCTAATAAATACATTACAAGCAAAATTTAATTATAATTTATTTACATATATTTTCAAAAATAATTTATATTTGTATTATTAAATAAATGCTCTCAGTCCCAGTAAACACGAAGTGTTTAAACATTGCTATGTCCGCATAAAAACATATAGACATCTTCTAGATGTCCAAATTATGTCATGTTTTACTGGGGTATTTTTTGGGTGTCAGGTTGATGCTTCAAACTGCTTTAGTTTCTGTATCAAATTGATTCTTAACTTGTTTTAGTTGTTGCCTAAAGTTGATGCCTCAAGTTGCTTCAGCTTTTGAGTAGTCAAAAACTCATTAATGTTATCTTGTACTCTTTTTTAAATGGAGATCAAGTTTATTGAAGATAATAATGAGAACTAATTATAAGATCCATAATTTAAAGGACGACCAAAAGGTTTTTAATTAGCGTCTCTAGAAATAAAGTGTTTTTCATCTTGCGGGATTTTCTTATTAACATCATCTTTAGTTGAATCAGATTTTACAAATGCTGTCTTTTTTTTAATTAGTTCATGCTCATTTTCAAGATCCGCTATTGAGCGAGCCGATCGACTTCTATGAGTATACCTCATTCTGATGTGATGAACTACGCAGGCTGCAGATATCAATATTATTATTGTTCCTATAACAATTGCAGCCGTTATCCATACTATGACACTTTGACTTACGCTTGTTTCTTTGGTATGAAACTTTTCTATCTGTTAAATAAATATATTCAAGATAAATAGTTGATGATCTTCTTTAATGTCTCATTTTTAATGCAACATAATGTACACAAAAAATAGAAACCAATATAACCAATACAAATAACTTCAAATGTAAAGTAACTTACTATTCTTTCATTTACTTCTATGATCTTTATATTATTGGAACCTGTTGCGAAATTGTTATCAATAATCTTATCTGAAATAAAAAAGATTAAAGATTTAGATAAATCTCACAATCCTTGAAGTTAACTATTTATTTTAAAAGTCTAAAACAGTAAGCAACAGAAAAAAGTATACGACATGAAAAAGTATATAACTTAAAAATAAGACCACGTAAAAAGTAAGTCACTTAAAAAACTGCATCACTTTTAGGTTTAAATTTTACAGTACAAATACATTTTGCAAAAAACAATTATCATTTTGTGTTTAAGATCATCATAAAAGTCAACGCTTACTTCTTGTTGTTGTTGTTGATGTTGATGTTGTTGTTTTTGGAATAACAATATTGCTCTTGTTATATGAACAACCAATATGAACGTGGCCAACTTTTTCAATGTTTTTATTTATTGTATGCAGAACTTTGTATATGACATCATCCTTAAGATGTGTATATATGTATATATATATATATATATATATATATATATATATATATATATATATATATATATATATATATATATATATATATATATATATATATATGTATGAATAATGAATAAATTAAAAGATAAAAAACAATGAGCAACGGCATTATTACCTTATTGAATTCAACTTGTTGAAGACACCCTACAAAGTTCTTCATTGAGTTAACACCATAAGTATATTTTGGGAAAGGGACGCCACCAAAGTATACAGGTTCTTGATCTAAGCTATCAATACCACTTATTGTCTTAATGGTGAAATTGCTTTTATATATTGAATCTAATACTACGGTTACAACATTGCCTTTTTTAGTCATATCTACTGAGTGCCATTGAGCATCCATTACATCCAGTTGATGCATAACCTCAGATGGAACTTTAAAAAAAAAAAGTTAAACAAAAGTTATAGATTTAAATGAAACAATAAAGTTAACTAGTATTTCGATAATTAGTTAACTGAATTGAAATAAAATAAAGTTATACCCGATGTAGTAGGACCGCCAGCAACTCTCAATTTTCCTTCTACAACTTCAATTAAAAGCAATATTCCTTTTCGCTTTGTGTAGAAAAGTATTCCGTTGGGGTTCGCAACTTTAAATCTGAACCGCAAGTAAACAGCAGTTGCATATAAGTCGCTTGCATTCCATATAAGATAATCATCGTCATCTTGGTTTATGGTGTCAGCATCTGATAGGCAAAAGTTTTTGATAAAGTAATAACTGTTTCTACAGATAATTATCATATTTTACAGAAAACCTATACATTTATTAATACAATGCTAATATGCTTCTTATAAATGTAAACTTGCAAACATTTGCCTATTAATATGAACAATAGTCTTTTTTTTTGTGTATGGTAATCTCTTGACGAAATTAAACTATTTTTAGAGTACGTAAACATAAGTCTCAATAGTAAAAGTCGTTGTAAAGTAAAAAACTAATCAATTAAATTTCAGAGCAAATTAATTTATAAATTTATTTTGAACATTTTTTTTCTGCTATAAAACTGCTCCACCCGCACTCCACTCAAAATACGTAACGAATAAGCATTTAATTAACAAATAACTCAGTTAATTAAATGTTTATAAGAAAAAGATCGATTACGGCTTGATCTTTTGTGTATTAACCGAGAAAAAAAGAAAGTTCACAATAAATTATTTGGGGTGAATAATCAACAAGACACCAGTGCCAGCCTTAGCCTTCTTGGCAACCTTGTGCAATAGCTTTTCGGCCGCCCCTGAAAATTTTGTAAATTTGCTAGAAAATTACATGGAAAATAATATCATTTACATTTTTTTTTTAATTTACAATAACAAAATTTCAACATGTGAAGTAAGACTTTCCGCCCAAATTTACTTGCCGCCCTCTTGCGGCTTACGAACTCGCTATCCCCGCAACCCATATATATATATATATATATATATATATATATATATATATATATATATATATATATATATATACATATATATATATATATATATATATATATATATATATATATATATATATATTCTGTTAATAAAATAAAATTTTGTTTACTTATTTGTAGAAAATAAATGACCTTTAAGTCCGTTAAATTATAGTATAGCGTGTAAGTGAACGTGTGTTCAATATTTTTTTTAATTTTAACACTTTTTTACAAAATTTTCTTAAGTAAAAGAATTTTGTTGAGTTAAGTATAATATTGATTCACTTAATTTATCAATAATGAATATCTTATATTGGTATTTATGTAACTTGGTTTCCGTTAGATACAGTACATTGGATTGTATTAAGTACAGTTTCCATTAGTTACAGTACGTTAGTTTTTATTGATATATCTGTAGCATAAACTTCAAAAATAAAGAAGATTTTTTTAGAAGAACAAACAATTAGTTTTATTGATGATTTACTGTGGAGCTAACGTTCAATAGCATTTATTTTGTTATTCAAATAAACAACATTTTGAATATATTTTTGTTTAAGATCGTCATTTACGTCCTTATGAAAATAATCCGGATTAAAACTTTTTTAATAAGTACTGTGATCAATAGTAAAGAGTTTGATATATTTATCAAATTCATTGTTGTTCTTTTTCATTGTCCCTTTACAATTGTACAGTTTTCAATATTATCAGAGGCGGTAATTAGATTTGAAGCGTTGTTTGTTATCATATATGTATTCTATTTTCATCGGCACGAAAGGTTTTCTCTAAAAGTGAAACAATGTGTAACTTTGTGAGGCACAACTAAAATCCAAAGAATTTATTAATAAAACAGTTAGAAAAATCAAAATGAAATAAATTAACATTTAGAGTTTAATGGTTATATCCAATTTAAATAAGGAAGTATCCCTCCTCTTTGTTAATAGTTGGTTGCACTAATGATTATTTAGCTCAACTTTTAAACCTGTTAGCCTAACTTGCACGCTCTCTATTGATAAAATGAATCGGTTAAATCCCTCAACTATGAATCTTCGTAAGATTCAAATTAAGTAAAAATAAAGTGATTTTTTATAAATTGATTTTAAAGCTAAAATTTAAAAATAATATGTTAAAATAAACATAATTTTTTTTATGAAGTTCAATTCATTCATGTAAATCTCTAAACATGAATAATCTTTTCTTACCTGTTAGACCGTCATATACTTTAACATTGTCATAAAAAAAAAGTTTAAATTTTTACTTTTTAAAACGTTTTAGAGTAATTTAAAAAAATAATAAGTAAGACATGTTGCTGTTTTTTGTCAATATTAAAACCCGCTATTTTTTGATACTCAAGCGCACATGCACACGTATAAACAAGGGTATAATCACAAAAATTTGCATATCTTTTTATGGAGAAAAAAAAACTAAAAAATTAAAGAACAATTTTAAATTTATTTTTTGCTACACCCTATTTGCAAAAACCCTACTTACACCCATATACACCCTATTTGGGTAAATACCTTTATTCCATCCAGTTGAAGACCCATCTTAGCAGAAATACTTTATCTGCAGCAAGCTTAGATAACAAAGAAGATTTTTTGTACTTACAATTGTTACAAATTTCTCCAGTAAACCCTGTTCCAAAGCAATCACATGCTGCTCTTGTAAACAGGTTTATGCATTTTCCTTTGTTAGCGCATGGATTGAGGCTACAAGAATCTAAGCAGTTCGGGGCAATTCTTTCACTTTTTAAGAATGTTTGAGCTGGTTTTAAGTATGTATTGCTTGATGAGTATTGAAGCGACTCAATGCAACCAACAAATCTAAGGGATTTATAAAGCAAATATTATCTATAATTGAAATGAATTAAAATTTAAGAATTAATTAAAACTTCAGAATTAATTAACTCTGCACAAATAAATGTCGGCTAAAAAAAAACATTTATCAATCGAATATTAAACAAACTACTTAATAAATTAAATAATATTACACGCTTGATTAATTTTTGATAATCTCAAGTTGTAAAAAAAAAAAAAAAATTAAAAATATATATAAATTTAAATTAATTAAAAATAAAAAATAAGCTCAAGGAAAATGTTTGCTAAAAGCTATAACTTAAATTAAAATAAAAAAACAGGAAACAAAAATAATAAAGTTCAACCTCCACCCATATAAACTAATAGAATTACTAAAAACTTAATATACCTAGGTTTAAGTTTGGCAAAACCAAACGAGCTTTTTATTTTTTCTTCTGATAGTCCTCCAATATAAAGATAAGAATTTATCTGAAATTTGTCGTCATTACTTGAAAAATCAAGCAGAGCAACGTTGCTATCAACTGACACTTGCAAAGTACCGATATATTTTGTTACAGTTAAAGTATGCCATTCTAGATTGTTCACATTTTCTCCTAATGATAAAACTTGTTTATGAAGTTCTCCGGACAATTTAACCGTTTGTTTTATTACTTCAACTTGACCCTTATTAAGTGAAATTTCTAGATAATTTCCTTCGCTATTATTTTCTGCGTTTTCTAAACCATCTTCTGATTTATCATCCACATATAACAATAAGCTGTACTGACTTTGAGTTTTAAAGTTCAGTACCAGTTTTCCAACCGTTGTTATATTCCATTTATCATATACGGCGTACGATTTGGAGTTATCGAACAAAGTTATACAATCGAAAAATTGAATGTACCATATAAAAAATAAAATCAATAAATATCCTTTTTTATTAAATAATGTAAACATTCTTCATTAAACCCAATACATTAGAAATTTACAGATGCTTTATCTGTATTCGTTTTTCTCTTTCACGCAACAAACGGTTGAAGATTTTGACGAAGCAATATATTGCCAATTTGCTATTTGTATTAACTTTGTCTGTACCAGTGCACCGCTGATCCTTTGTGCTGATTTTTATTTAAGAAATCTTCGCAGTAAAACCATAATACCCAATGGAATTATTTCATTTATAATAGAATCAGTAAGTCATCTTAAGCTTTTTTGCTCTACTTTTGATTGGTTAAGTTCACGAAGCGCTTGAGTATTTATTATAAATATATAAATTCTATATTATGTCTTAACCATATAAGTAAATAGTAATTACAGGTTATGGTTTTTTTGCTCATTTTGGAAAAAATGGATTCATCTAACAAAAAATGCAGGTCTTCGTTATAAACTTATCAATAAATATTTTAAGATCAAATTTTTTTCTTTTAAGAAAATATCGTTTCCGTCCAAAATATTATTTCCGCCCTAAAAACGTTGGATTAACTATGTCTCTGGTTTATTGTTATTTTTTTTTAAATCTTTAAATAGAATATAACAAAATTTAAAATACGCTATTATTATTATTATTTTTATTTGTTTTAAAATCTGATATTAAAATTAATTAAGTAATGTTCTCCAAAAACTTATTTATTTTTTACTTAGTTATTTCTTCACTTTTTATTTTGTCTATCTTTTATTTCTATAAACTTTAATAATTCGTTCATTTTATCAATTTATTTTATCAATACTAAATTAATAATATTTTAATCACAAAATAATTCAAAAGTTGATGAGAAAATCGCATAAAATTACGACTTTTACATTTCAAGGATAATTTCGAGCCCGCGCACGCAAAGGTACATTTTATGTTAAATGTTAGCAGGGTCAAAATTGCATTATCTTTTTCTGTAATAAAATAAAAATTTGACCCCAATTTTACAACACTAAAAATTTGTAGTCTTTTTCTGCGTATTTTTTAAAAGTATTCATTGTTTTACACTTTATTTAATAGTAGCGCTTTTTTAAAAATTAGTCTGCACTACTTAGGGAAAAACAACAATATTACAATATAAGTTATATATTTACGATGAATATGCCAAACAACTTGCTCCAAACTTAAAAGTTTAGTGATTTATACAACCAAAAGCGGCTGATGGGTAATGCTAGAATATAGGCTACAAGGCATTGTTGTTTGTTATCGTCCAGTTACTTGCCTTACAGAGACCACGTAACTTAAAATTTTAATGGTTAATACTATAAAAAGCAGCTGCTAGGCTATGTTAAAACACTGCTTATAAGCCATTGTTATTTATTCTCCTCCGGCTATTTGCCTTGCAGATTCAATGTACCAAGATCCCAAAAACTGGTTCAACTCATAATAGAAGTTTGAAAAATAGCGAAGAAAAGAATTAAAAACAGGCTAACAGTAAAGCAAAAATGAATTTATTTAAAAAAATTAATTTTCAGGTGATCCTCTTAATATTAACAAACTGATGTAATTTTATTATTACTATAGCTCTTCGTGGTTCTAATTTGGAAAGACATTAATCATTTTATAGACAACGTTACTTCAACGTTGCTTCAATACTTTACAAATAATGTTGCTTCAACTTTGGTTTGGCATTTGTGGTTATTGTGATGTTTCCTTAAAATATAAAAGATTAAAATGCAAAACTCTTTATTAAGAATAAAACATTTGAAATTATAAAAAAATCTGTAATTCTTAGTATAATTTTTGTATTTAATTACTTTTAAAATGGAAAAGTTTTAAAATACATTATGCAATAAGATAATTTATAAATCGATATATACATACATACATACATACATACATACATACATACATACATACATACATACATACATACATACATACATACATACATACATACATACATACATACATACATACATACATACATACATACATACATACATACATACATACATACATACATACATACATACATACATACATACATACATACATACATACATACATACATACATACATACATACATACATACATACATACATACATACATACATACATACATACATACATACATACATACATACATACATACATACATACATACATACATACATTAGTTGTTAAGATGCTCCAAGAAGACGATAGGTCTTCTTGGACGCGGAGAAGTATTTGTGCGGCCGTGGCGCAGTGGTTAGAACGCTTGCTTTATAAGCAGGAGATCTAGGTTCGAAACGAGCTCTGGGCATATTTTCGCGTCACGGTAAGGAAGGAGGCGTGAACTTCCTGGTTAAATGCACATCCGCGGTGCTCTGTGACAAGACCGTTAGGACTTCTTGGGGCACCTAAAAAAAAAAAAAAAAAAAAAAAGTATTTAACCAGGAAGTTCACGCCTCCTTCCTTACCAAAGTTGCTTATTGGGCAAGAGCCAGCGTCGAACCTCGGACCTCTTGCTTCTAACCACTGCACCACGGCTGCTTAAAAATATATTATAATATCATATATTATAAAGTTTCATCATATATATGATGAAACTTTATAATATATGATAATATAAATGATGAAACTTTATAATATATAATATTATATATATAGTGTTATATATTATAAAATTTCATCATATATGTGATTTTATATATGATGAAACTTTATAATATATAATATTATATATTATAAAGTTTCATCATATATTATAAAGTTTTATCATATATAATATGATATTATATATTATAAAGTTTATACACCCTCCACACAGGTACCGCAAAACTAAAAAGTTGTAATAAAAAATATTGCAATTCTTTTAAATTTTATTTTTTAATTTTGTCTTAGAGTTATTTAAATTTTAAATTTATTTATCTCTTAAAAGAGTTTTATGGCCCAACCAACGTAAATTTTTGTATAACCTCATTGCTTCACATTAGAAGCATAAAAAGGTTTGTAATTTATAACATTTTTGTTAACTATCTATCTCAAAGACCCTAAATGCATTTTAATTGTATAATTTAATAAAGTTTATAATAAACTATTTATTTTGTTTTATATTTAAAAGTAAAAAGAATACATTCAACTTGAAACGATTAATACTACATTAATAATGAACGATGTTAAAAGTTTATCTCACTATGATTAGTACGATTTAAATATCAAATAAACTTTATTCAATCTTTAAAATATAAAATGTTTTTATTGAAAGATACTGAAATTTCTAATCAGTTTCAACAGATGCCAAGTCAAAGATTAGAGGATTCATGATATTGGTTCAAACCACCAAAACAATCCATCAATTTACCCAAAAATACGTATGAATGTAAAAATGTACGTACACATGACGTTTTAGCATAACATAATTACGTTAACTGTGATTTTATGTTAACCTCGATTCCGAGGCTCAGAAAAGTTTAAATAAGATTACTAAAATAAACTACAAAGATAAATGATCCGGAAGTAAGCTTTTTCATCTGTAAAAATGCATTGTTTGAGGTAGATTACAATTTCTTTGAAAGCAATTATGCATTATTCCGCCATTAGATTCTACTCTGTATTTAAAAGTGTTTTTACGTAACCGTTCAAAAGTTATGCATCTCTTCGATATTGCATTGACTAAAGTTTGATTTTTTTTAATATTGGCACTTCCCAATAATTAGCAGCAAGCAATTATTATGTCAAATTTATTAAAACATTTGCTAAGTTAAATTTAAGCTTATGTTAACAATCAGGTAAAAAAAAAATTAAAGTAAACTCATTTTCACAAAGATTTCAGCTGACAAGAAAGTTTTGGTCTTAAAAATCCTGTCTATAAATCTACTGTCAATCAATTTTCTTTCCCTCCTCCTTTTTTTATTTTTAATATAAGTTCTGAAGAATCCGATAAGTATTGTTGTTTATTTCATAGTTCATGAGCCGTCAGTTAACAAAATAATCTGCCTTATATTCTTGAATAGTAGCAAAAAGTAAACGGCTGAATAAAACTATTATTTTATAGTAATTAAAAAAAAATAGTATCATTCAGTAAAAAGTATATATATATATATATATATATGAACTACGTCATAATAAGTTTTAATTGCCTTTGATCTAATATAATTGTTAAAAAAAAATTAATTAGACTTTATGAATATCGTCAATTAATTAATGTTGATCTATTGATTTTTTAAATGTTAGTTTTATCATTAGAAATCTTGATGTATCCGGTAAATTACTAGGCGTTATCTCGGCGTAAAGCACCAATACATCTTTTGAAGATGTAAATTCTAAAAAAATATACAAAAAAACTAGATTAATAAACTATTGTCTATTTAAAAATTACAATAAAATCATAAAAAAATCAAAGAATTAATGACGTTAAGATGCTTCCTAATTAGCTGTTTTCTTTAGGCTCCCCATGAACTTATACTTATCTCAATAGCATACCAGTTCAAATTTCCGAAAATTTTTTGATTTATAGTTTATAAATACAAATTGTTGAATTACATTCGTTCCAATCTTTTGCCTTTTTGTAATCTTTAACAGCTATAATTGATTTTAACCAATCGTTACCACTTCGGGGCATTTGATTAAATATTTTAGTAATACGAAACAATTAAACTAATTAACTAATATTTTTTATCAATAACTAAAGTAATTCAAGAAAGCTTTGTTATAACTTATGAGGTTAGAGAAACCAAAAAAAAGCAAAGTTTTTTTTTTTAATTCTATCTATGATTTTGGTGTAGTTATATATTTTTCCAAATGATAAATGATGATAAATGTGTAAAGTGGAGCAATTTGAAAATAATTTTAAGTAAGTTGTAACCGATTAATCAGTATTTTCTTGAGATATCATTCAATTATCTTTAATTAAGTAAAATTTTAATCCAAAGGTTACACTATATAATGCACAACCAGAATGAGCATCATTCAACATGGAGTTCAACATCATTCAGCATGGAGTTCAACATCATTCAACATAGAGTTATTAAATTTAGCGTGTGGAAATACAAGTAGAAGTTGGATGCTTTTCCAGTGGCACTACCAATCAATTAATAATATACCATTTGCACCAATTATACTCCATTCTTGTTTTTTGTATTTTAAGGCTTTAATTTTTGGTGGAACGTAAATTGTGATTATTTACTGTTCAAAATTTTTTATGGTTTAAAATAACAGCATTCTGAGACATTAATATAATTTTTATAGATAACTTTCTAATGTTTCTATATTGAATAAAGAAGATCTATAAAAATGTGTTGACTGTAGATGAAGTTAATAATCGTAATATCTTTTGCAAAAATCTTGTAGCTATTGTTTAACAGCGCATTTATTCTTTATCCATGAAATTTCAACTTAATGATTTGCTGAAGCATACTCATATGCAAAGAATATGATCTGCTAAATAGTAAGTCCGTAATGCAAATTTTTTTAGCATTTGCTAGTTATTTTACCAAAATTATTTCTTCTTCTGTTAAGAATAGATTTTTTGGTTTTCTAATATAAATATCCGCTAATTCCAAATTTCTTAAATAACTTTGACTGATATATTAAAGGCGATTTTTATAAAATGTTTTATCAATATTGCAATGCTTTGTGCTTTATCAAAACCCTTTTTGTTAAAGAAAAAAATTTACTGCGTTAAACATATCCTTTTATAGAAACTTTCTTGCAAAAAACATCAACCTTGTCATTTGCCATTTAAGGATTAAAGGATATTTGAAAAAGTAACTATTTATTTTCTTTTACTTCAAACTAGCTGCACAGAAATCTAGTACAGCTATATAATCAACTTGATTATCAAATCAGGACATCATTCTAAAAATCAGGACATCATTCTAAAAATCAGGACATCATTCTGAATATCTTAATTACTAACAGCTATATAATTGGTTTTTGAAATAGCACGTGAAAATAAATAAAAAACGACTCAATTGCATTGTTTCATATTGAAATAAAGATAAAATAAACATAAACATATTGTCTTAAAAAATACAATCCCTAAAAAAAGGTCTTTAAAGGTTGAATTATGCTATTGAGTTCTGGAACTCAATGGAATAATGGAAAATTTTCTTTTCAAAAATTTCTTTATAATAATTTACCTTGTATTATATACAGTGGGTGATTAATAAATGTATATATATATAAAAGCAGGATGAGTAGAGGTAATAACGTTAATATATATATATCAGGTTGTATATACATTTGTAGCATATATATATATATATATATATATATATATATATATATATATATATATATATATATATATATATATATATATATATATTTACAACTATAAATGTTTTTAGAAAACAACTCTGATGTCTCACTAAAGTAGCCCGCGCTCGGGACCTTCAGTAAACACATAGACTATTTTATAGCCTGCTTTCGCAAAGGACTGCTGCTACATCGACTGAGGGTTTGGCATGGGTTTAAACACTCATAAATAATTTTAAACGTATTCTACAAAGTAGAGTGTGCAGTATGAAAAAAACTAAGCAATAATAAATTACTAGAAAATCCCTTCCAAATTTTTTAATTTAAATAGTGTTTCGTCAATAATGACTCATCAGAAATGAATGATCAAATTAATAAATTTACAATTTATACTAAAAATTAAATTACAAACAGTCATAAATGTCTAAACTACTGTAATATTTCACACATTTGTGGAATATGATGACACTATTATAAAAAAATTCTTTAGGATTGTTTGCTTATGCTTTTTTTTTAAACAATTTTTTTTTATTGAAAGATTTGTCTTTTTTTTTTATCTCACTTATTTTTATAGTGTTTTAAGAAAAACTTATTTTCAAGTCTATATGTAGAAGTAAATTCCGCTTTTTTATTTAATAAACATTCTTAATTTGCATTGGTAGTTATTATTATTTAAAACTTTTCTTTTAATCATAATACACAATTTTTTAGAAATATTATTATACGCAATTGCTGTTTTAAGGATAGACCAATTCAAAATAAAATCAACAATTTTTTATGTTTCAATTCCCATTTGTATTTTGACAGTATGGTGTCTTTTTAATACTTTTTATTTTTAAAGGATTGCTTATGATTAACAAAACGTTTTTTATTTCATTCACCCTCTGCTAAGTCAATATATTGTTTATCAGGTACATTCTTAGAAGGAACAACACATTTATATACCAGGTTTTTTGATAAAAATTTTTCACTTCGTAGGCAATCGTTTCCTTTTTTTTTGTGCAATTGTAGCTGACTTTGATTGTATTTTGATTAAAACAAATACCAATTTTAATTAATTACAGGCTAAACCAAAACTCTTCTGATGAAAATGTATTCAGTTCCTCTAAAGATTGTTAATTAAAAGTTTTATGCAATTTATGAGAGGGCGGGAAGTGTTTATCTACCAATTTTAAAAACAATTTTCCTATTCTTTTTTTTTTTTTTTTTAGGGTCAAATTTTAGTTCAAAATTTAACCCTAAAAAAAAAATGTTAAAAAGCGAAATAGAACTAGAAACATAATTTAGTTCGACCACCCATATAGCAAAAATGTTCCTAAAAACAAAAGAAAATTATTTTTAAAATTTGTAGATAAACACTTCCCGCCCTCTCATAAGTTGCATAAAACTTTTAATTTACAATGATAAATATTTTTAGAGAAACTGAGTACATTTTTATCAGCGGAGTTTTGGTTTAGTCAGTTATTAATTGAAATTGAATTTGTGTTAGAATTTGGTCTTGATGGTTTGAGTTAATATTAATATACAATAATTCATCATTCAGTTTTCTTAAAAGCTTGTATGAATTTTCAGAAAAGCTATATGTGAAATCAAGAAAATTCGCAATTTTTAAATTTATGCTTATTTCAATTTAAAACCCAATATTTTTTAAAAGCTTTAATGATTATCAATCTGTGGACCAGATTGGGATAAAAGCCTAACATTATATATATATATAGGGTAAAGGAAGGTATGTTCGTGATAAATTAACTAGATGTGTAATTACAAAGTCAATTTCAGTAATTTTACTTAATTACTTTAATTGTTTGATGTACATAGAGTAAAGTTACTAGAATCTATGCAGTTTTGGGATTTTAAGTCCTTTGATAAGTTTTTATAAAAGCTCAAAAGTCATTGAGAAAAGTTAGGTAATTTTGTGATATGATATTTAATTTCGTGATAGTGGTTAGGTAATTTCGTGAATACACAATAATATTTAAATTTTTCTTTATTAATTAAGTATAACATTTGGTATAATATAACAAAAAATATCAACACTTGTTTTGAATTCATAACTATTCAATCAGACTTTAAGTTCATAAAATATAAATATAGTCAGGCTTATAAGTTAACAAAATTATAATAATACTTTCATTACTTTATATTTATATATAAAAAAAATATACTTTTAACATAGGTAGCTTAGAAAATAAAATAACAGACCTACAAAAAACTCTTAATATAATAACTATAATATTAACCATACTTATATCTGATTAACTTATTTTTCTAAATCACATTCTTGTTGACAACATTTATCACACATAAATACTTCACCAATGTCCTCATATGTTTGACAACTCTCATGATAAGGTACTAAACAATAGGAACACTGCACCCATTTTTTTTAATGCCACTTTTTTTAAATGCATTTTCTATATTTTTTTTAGAAAAGCTTTTAATAAATGCTGGATTCAATATTGTATGAAAAGTTGTCCGATTTGGTTTTTCTCCAGGATTTTCCCTCATAAAGTCATTTAAGCTAGTGGCCCAGTTTGACTTAAGTGGCTTGTATATTCCTACATCTAGTGGTTGCAAAAATATTTGCAGATTCGTATAGAGAAAGATATTATTATCATTTAACTATATAGTTATATCGTGCTTAAAACAATTTTTAATGTCATTATATTTAATAAAAGAAACATGATTAAAAATGTAAATTCATTTGAGGTGAAAACGTTAAGAAAATGTGTAACTGCGATAAGGAATCATAAGTTATAGGAAGTTAATAAAAAAACAAAAGTTTTACCATTAAATCAAGCATCTTTTCTAGTTTAATATTTAATAAAAATAATTTACTTACCTTAAAACACAAGTCTGGAAATAAAAATGTTGGACAAGTACTCCAAACAAATGTGCTGAACGCACGTTAAATAATGCTAAAGAATGTACAAACTGATAGTAAACAATTGATGTATCACACGCACCCAACGACTATTTGTGAATCGACAGTAGTACCCCGGGGTACCATTTGACGCAATTTCGATGTTTTTGACTAATAGGTATGTTCGCTACAAATGCCGAGCGAAATATCACGAAATTACATATATCACGAACATACCTTCCTTTACCCTATATATATATATATATATATATATATATATATATATATATATATATATATATATATATATATATATATATATATATATATATATATATATGTATATATATATATATTTATATTTATATATATATATATATATATAAATGAAAAAATGTTTCTATCAGTGTCCTTTATAGCCTTTGTAACTACCTAAACGTGCCAAAACAAAAACGCAAATATTCGCCATCCTTTTACAATTCATTTTTAGAATAAATATTTTTAAATTAAGCAACCCGGTTTATATTATCGATAACATTGAAATTTTATTTTGGACATTTTTTTTTTTCAAATTGAATTGTCTAGAATTTTTATGAAATAATTTTTTAATTAAATGCATTTTCAGAACATTCTTATTTTAGGATTATCCCAGCTAGCACACTTACGTTAATAAAACGTATGAACAATGTTGCGCGTTGCGTTGGCCCAACATCGACACCCAACGTTGTTTCGATATAGTTTTGGTTACAAGTGCAACCAAAAAACAACGTTGGCCCAACTTTAAGTCGGTATTGCATAATATTTTACGTTGATTCAACGTTGTGTTTTACGTTGACAAAACCTTGTATTGTACGCTGGCGAAAGATTGTATTTTAAGTTGAATCAACGTTATATTTTACGCTTGCACAACGTTATATTTAACTTTTATTGAAGTTAAATTTATTTGTATTATATTTTGCTATATATATATATATATATATATATATATATATATATATATATATATATATATATATATATATATATATATATATATATATATATATATATAAATATATATATATATACAAAAAAAAACATAGCTGGTATTGTGGTTTATCCTCCTCCAGCTAATTGCCATATAGAGGCCACATTACCAAGGCCCGCAAAGACAAGTTCAGCTCCTAAGGAAGCGTCATAACCCGCTCTACGGACCGAGAGTAAGGTGAGTTTGGGAAGAACGAAGATATATCAAAGTGAAAGATAGAAGAAGTTGTGTTAGAAAGATGGCATAGAGAGAGCGGACAGAATTGCACACGATGTTAGAAGGTGCAATACGTACTGTTTGTTAGGTCACCTAATTAATGTACGCCGACATTAATTAGACTTGAAGGGAGTTAACTTGATATGAACACTTCCTCAAGTAACTTTGTCGTGAAGTCTCTTTGTCGTGAAGTAACGTGTCGTGTCTTTGATATGAATCAACATTGCTGGCATCGTGGTTTATCCACCTCCGGCTAATTGCCATATAGAGGCCACATTACCAAGGCCCGCAAAGACTAGTTCAGCTCCAAAAGGAGCGTCATAACTTGTTCTACGGACTGAGAGTAAAGTGAGTTTGGGAAGAAAAAAGATACCTTAGAGTGAAAGACAGAAGAAGTGTGTTAAAAAGATAGCATAGAGAAAGCAGACTGGAATTGCAAACGAATTTGAAGGTGCAAATACTACAAAATCATCATCATATCGTATTGTAGTTTATTCTCCTCGGGCGTTTGCCCTGCAGAGGTATTAATAATGTTACAGTAGTAAATAAATAAAATTATAAGGTGGTCTACTGTTTCACTATTAAAATACATAAAGACAGGCTCCCAGGGGTTTCACGTATAAAGAATAAAAAAAAAAACACTATATAAAAATTGAAAACGAAAACGAAAAAAATAAAAATCGAAGAATTTCAAAAGAAAAAGCGAAAAAGAAAATTTAAAAAAGAAATTTTCATAAAATATATTTGGGCATTTCAATTTATAAGAACTTTGTTATTAATTTCTAGATTAATATAATTTTTTCCGCTCTAGATATTTCTGCATTCTTGTAGAAAAGAAATCTTTTTATTAATAGTTAGAAAAATTTGGAATTCCTCTGACAAAACTCTTTTAATTTTGCCTTGGAATTCCTTCGTGAGTGTCCTTCTGGGGTAAATTTCCCTGTCGTGGAAAGACCTCATTCTATTGCAATATATTGTATATAATAGCTCGTTAGTTATTAGTTTTCCAATATAAAATTTATTTACAAAAGTTGATTTTCTTCACGTCGATGATATTTAAGCCTCCCAGGTCTATCGGAAGTTTTGATATTTGCTTAGGGGTTTTTACAGTGCTGTTATTCCATAGAAAACTATCTCCTTTACGTTGAATTATTTTGATTTTTTTGTCAGAAGGAATGGGTATTGTCAAGGGTAAATGCCATAAACTGCTTAAAAGAGTTTGATTTATTATGATAGCTTTACCTTTTATGGATAATTTGAAACGCTTGCAGCTATCAATTTTTTTGCTAATGATGTTGATACTCTCATCCCATTGACGGCTTATGTAGTTACTTGTATTTGAGAAGGTTATACCTAGGCTCTGTGGAGTGTTGCTGTGCCAGGAAAAATTGAGAAAATTTTCTTTTATCAGAGATCTGTTCATTCCGAACCACAGGTCTTGGCATTTGGTAGTATTAAGTTTTGCTCCTGTTGCTAGTTTGTATACATTTAGGGCGTTGTCTAGAGCTTTTATAGAGTTGTCTGAAGAGAGGTAAAAGTTTGTGTTGTTGGCGTATTGTTGGAGCTTTGTCTCTTTGTTGTTGAGAGTTATTCCCTTTATTTCGGTATTTTTATGGATGTATCCTGCAAAAACCTCAGCTTGGAGAACGTACAGTGTCATTGAAAGAGGACATCCTTGTCGTACTCCCCTGTGTATGTCTATTTTTTATAGTAGGAAACCGTTTATTTTTAGATATGAACTTATGTCATAGTACAGTTTTTTGATAAGGTTTATTAATTGCGCGCTAAAACCAAAATTAAATAGGCAGTCATATAAGAAGTTTCTGTCAACGCGATCGAAAGCCTTTATTTAATCGATGGATACGATGGAGGCACCTAAATTGTTTTTGTTGACGATGTAAATAATGTCTCTTGTGTATGCAAGGTTTTTGTCAATGGATCTGTAGGGGATGCATGCGGTTTGATCTTCTTTGATGATCGGCGGTAGTATGAACGTGATAAGTAAAACATGAAAGGCCGGTTAGAAGTCTGTGGTTGACAACAAATTTATAGGTTGCATATCCTCCTTGATTTTTTGTGATTTTACATGTGTGTACCAAAATCAATTCTCAAGGTTAAAGTTAATCAATACTGTACACACAACAGATGACAGTCACGTTGCCACTGAATTCAGCAAAATAAAGACGTGTTAAGATTGCAGGCTGAAGTCTAAATGCTAAAATGGTGACTTGTATCTTCAGGGAAGCGGTTCATTAAAGATTTTATGATGGAATCTAGTACGGCACAAATATCCTTTGTCTAAAGTAGGCTTCCCGTTATATAGCTCTGTTCTTTATTCGTTTGAGCTATCAGGACTGCTTCAAAGTACTCGCTGTCTGTATAGACAAAGGGTTTTCTTATAATGTTTATGTTCTATGTGAGAGCGATTAAATTAGTATATATATCTTGCTTAAAATGAATTTCAAAATTCTGTCAATACTCACGAAAAGTTTAACGTGATAATTAGTTTATGAGCACTAAGTAAATTCAATTGTATTGCTTGCAATGACTAAGCAATGGGTTCCAATTTTGCAGAAAATGTAAAGATAATTCCAAGAAATAAAACAAAAATCGATAAAGTACAAGAATACAGTAACTGGTGGGTATTTTGTTACGTTTTACCATTATTATTATTATTATTATTATATAAGTTTTGTAATTTATGGTGAATTTCCTCATAATTTTAACCAAAAACACATATAGTTTTATACTTCGCAGATCATTGCGTTTCATAAAACAGATGCACATTAGGAATTAATGAAATCTGATTATTGCTTTCTAGAAAAACTAAATGATGGCTTTGATTATAACAACTGCATTACGCACTTGCACAACTGAAATGAGATCATTAATGACTAAATTGTGGCAATGCGCAATGGAGTTTTGAGAGAAAACTCCATTGCGCATTGCCACAATTTAGTCATTAATGATCTCATTTCAGTTGTGCAAGTGCGTAATGCAGTTGTTATAATCAAAGCCATCATTTAGTTTTTCTAGAAAGCAATAATCAGATTTCATTAATTCCTAATGTGCATCTGTTTTATGAAACGCAATGATCTGCGAAGTATAAAACTATATGTGTTTTTGGTTAAAATTGGTTGGAGTAATTTTGTTATGTCTAGTCTGTATATTATGCCGTAAATCAACTTAGTATCTGCACTTGCAGAAGCCGTCATTTATTTTATTGATTGAAATCTCAGAACTTTGTCACGGAATTTAAATTTACCACCAGAACCTCCTACAAAACGTACCGCAAAACATATTTTCTTGTCCTGATATATCAGACGTTTCTTCGACTAGGATTAAAAAACCAATAGGTTTGTTTAATAATTCAACAGTTTGTGTTTGTATTAAATCCTAGCAAATCTCTATCAACTCTTTCTGGGTCTTATTTGATTTAACGTGCGTTTCCAGCCAAAACCTATAGATGCATTTCTATATCTTTGCTTCCAAGAGGCTTACCAAAAGCAATTGGTAAGCCTCTTTTGAAGACGGGAGTAATTTCCACTTTTTTTTTGTTGATACAGTACTTCACCAGCCTCAAGCGAACAGGAGAACACAGTGCTGAATAGGATAGCAAAGTCTGCCACGCAGTACTTAACTTATGGTGAATGTGATCGAAGTCCATAGATTTGGTTTATATCATAAACGAACACTTTGCTTTGACGGATTTGTATGATGTGAATGTGTTAGGTCGGTGCATGCTAATGATGCAAAGGCTTATTAATGTGAAAGATGCCCCCGTTGACTTGAAAACTGGTTGAAAATAATCGTTTATTGCTTTGCAGATTAATTAAGCTTCTCTTGCTGTTTGATTATTTATTGAATCAAGTTTCCACTTAAAATAATGGAAAAAAAAAATATTTGCTGCAAAAGTATTAAGAAAAGAACTCATCGAAGACTATTGAACAAAATCCTCAGCCACCGGTTGTAAAGATTTAAATAAGAATAAGAGATTTTTAGTAACTCAGGTGTGTAGACAGTTGTTACATGTAACTAAATAACAAAAAAAATAGAAATTTATTTTTATAACTTAGAAAGTCCAGAGTGGATCAAGTAACCCGTCTTGATCTATGCTGTGGTCACCCAAGTATACACACACACACACACACACACACACACACACACACACACACACACACACACACACACACACACACACACACACACATGCACACCGTTCTCAATCGAGTCTTCCTAGTGTTTAAAATCAAACTCTAATGAAGTATCCAATAGAGAAACCTTTCTCTTTGATGTTGTTAC
This sequence comes from Hydra vulgaris, assembly GCF_038396675.1. Taxonomy (NCBI): domain Eukaryota; kingdom Metazoa; phylum Cnidaria; class Hydrozoa; order Anthoathecata; family Hydridae; genus Hydra; species Hydra vulgaris. The sequence continues at coordinate 35,342,361 of NC_088920.1, forward strand.
TTCTACAGGTTGATCTGCAACAACTTTCTGCTCCTTGAGTAAGTTTGTGACTGAGATCGACACCTCGCCTCTCTTAACTCTGGGTCTGGGTACTTGAGGTCTTTGAATCTCGGGTCCAGTGCGGTTGCAACCTTTGTATATACAATGTCGGCATTTTCTATGCGTGTCTCCAGAGCTGTTCTAAATGCAGACTTGAATTTGACCACATAGGCAGGGTCATCATTGGAGCTCTCCATCAGCCGAGAGAGACGTCAAAAAGCAGACAGAACTACAGAGCATGAAACATATTTTTCTCCACCCAAAATTTCATTCACATACCTGCAACAAATCAAAACCATTTCAATCATATGTTTTGAGTTCACTTATAAATACAAAAAATGTTTTCATAGTTATGCTTACACACACACACACATACACTCACACACACACACACAAACACACACACACACACACACACACACACACACACATACACACACAAACACACACAAGCGCACGCGCACGCACACACACACGCACATTAATTCTCTCTCACACGCTATTAAACCAGCCGTTAAGAAATGCATGACATAAAATATACCTGCTGGGCTCCAGTAGCTTTTGCATACATGTTGGTATAGAAATCTTTATGTTGTGTGTGCTGAAGACATCGCTTAGTAGCTGTTTGTTTCTGCGACTATTTTTTATCATTTCCAGAATCGAATTCCATTTGTTTGGAATACCTTGTGTGAGCAACTCCTTTTTTTGTCTAAGCTTAATTTGTTTTTTTTCTAATTCTGCAGCATTTGCTGCGCTGTGTTTAAATAGCCCATTATCTTACCGCATTTGGCCATGGCTTTGTCAAATGCGCTGTGCATAGATACTGTGATAGAATGCTGGAGACTATGTACGACTCAGGGGCCGCATTCAAAAGGCAGATATCTTGTAGCAGCGACAATATTTCTTGCATTATCTGAGCTAAGTGTGCAGACTATCTGAAATGTCCCACTGCCTAGCAACATGAAAAAAATGTTTTGTGTACATTTCAGCAAAAATTCTTTATTGTGTCTTCATTACTATCTGAACATGTGAATGCAGTTTCCATTGTTAAAAATTATGTCCAACAATGTCCAATAATCTCCGGAGACAGCGATATGTTAGAACGAACAACGATATGTTAGACGTGCATGTTAGAACAACGTCGCCTTTATAGTTCTCTTCTTTTCATACAACTCATGTATTGAATATATGTATATATCATAATATGGTGCGTCTTGGCGGAGTCTCGCACGTGCAATCATTCGTTGCGATCCTAATAACATTCTTCAGACCGACAATACTAATAGGCCTGCAGTTTGTAGCTAGCCACTTTGCAATAGCATTTGTTATCTTGTCTTTCTCTAGTTTTTTTATAGTTCTCCCACGTGGTTTAAAATAAAAATGTCCATTTAAGATTTCGGTACCTTTTTTCTATTTTTATAAAAATTTTCTTATAACGCAAATCTTCATCAAATTTATTTGCTTCTTGTCGTTTGAACGTAATAAACAACATAAATCCACACAAATTTTTGATTATTAAAAAAAATTAGGTAAATCTCGTATTAAAAAAAAAGAGAGACTGAAACTTATGACGAACTAATTGTAAAGACTCATAAGTTAAAAAAAAGTGAAGATAAACTTTTTAATTTAAATTTAATAATTCTGTAAACTGAAAAAAGGTCTGTTTTGAAACAAATCTTGTGCAGTCCTGTCAATATTTAATTTAATGAACTGTTAAATTTAAATTAAAAAGTTTGTTTTTCATTTTGGACTTTAAAAATAAAAAGTACGTAAACGCGCGATAAACAAATTGTCTGCGTTAATTAATTATTGCGTTAAAGCGATAAAAACGCGTGAACTTATAACGGTAACTTCACTTTTTAATGTCTCCTTTTAAGTTCACTTTAATTGGGCTTACGTAAGTATAAAAAATATAGCGTCCAGAATTACGTTTTTACATATTGACCATCATCTAAATTTATACCTCCGTTCTTAGGTCCACATTGTTAAACTGAATTTCGATTGATTCTTGAACTTTTCTTTTAAACTTTTTAGGCTCTATTTTCATCGATTTTATTTTCTCCCATTTTATATAGCATGGACATTTATTTTTATTATGCCTATTATTTTTCTTTAAATGTATTTTTTTTTGTTCATGTTACTATTTTCATTTTTGTTTCGCTAATATATTTTTGTTTACGCTTGCATTCTATTCGGTATACTCCAGGGTAGCTAATTGATAGTAGTTTTGTTTTGTTGCGTGAAGTTAGAAAAAATTTAAGATTTGCACTAGATTTAAAGACTGTCTTGTAACCTGATTTCCTTGATTTTTTGAAGTTTTGGTGATAATATTAGGATCCACGGTAGTGACATAGTTGGAATAGTTGCTCTATTTTAGATAAGACTATTTTATTATTTAAATGTCTTTTTTTTATAACATTATATGCAAGGTTTTGTAATTTTTCTTTTCAGATCCATTTTCAGCAAACACATTTATTAGGAAATCGATTTCTTTATTAATAGTTTTATCGCATTCATATTAATTAAAACCTTAATAACTACATGATTAAAAATAGTTATAAAAATTACATAGGTCCAACGTATGTAAAAACATAGCAAAAATTGGTTGTTTATCTAACCTAAATCCAACGTTGATCCAATGTATACGCATCAATGTTTATCCAATGCATATGGATCAAGGTTATTCAAATGTGTATAACTCCACATTGATCCAATGTTTATAACGCAACATTAATCCTATGGGTACGGATTAACGTTAAATTATATACATTGAATCAACGTTGATTCATATACATTGGAATAACGTTGGATTATATACAGCGGATAAACGCTGTATTTTCATCGAGAAAAGGCAGATATAAAAATATATATTTGTATAATTTTTAAAAATTATTTTTTATTCAAGTATTTCAGTTGACCATGGACAAATATTTTGCTAATATATTTTTCCCTTTCTTATATAATGAAGTATCAAGCCACAAGCAAAACAAACATGAATAATGTGTTTTAAATCTGATGTTTTGATCCATTGGAAAAAGTAATAACAAGCGTCATTAGCTATGTTGATATGAGAAGATAACTGAAAGAAGAAAACGAAATTCCGAATTTAGACAGCATCAAAGAAAAACGTGATGCTCTTTTTTGCTCCAGTTTCCCGGAGCGTTTATTCGCACGAAACAAAAACTAATCGAAGGAGAAAAACCTTCAAAATTCTTGTATAATTTGGAAATAGTTCAACAGCGGAACAAGTCAATTACCGAAATTCGCAAGAATGACGGCACATTGACGAGTGAACCTGGTGAAATACTAAACTCCCTAGTTTCATATTATAAAAACATTTACACCAAAACTAGTTTATGCAAAGACAGCCAAAATTATGTCTTGTCACACATCACTAAACGTTTAAGTAATGATGAAAATCAATTTTTTCATCATTACTTAAACGTTTAGTGATGTGTGAACACCCGCCTAACCGTCGCGGAACTAAAAAAAGCCCTTTTTAAATTTAAAAACGGAAAATCTCCGGGCTATGACGGACTTCCAGCTGAATTTTATAAAACCTTTTGGCACATTTTAGAAAATGATTTTGAAGAACTTGCCTACGAAATACTTTTCGTAGAAAAAAATACCAGCCACTCTATGAAAAAATCTATTATTTCACTGATCCCCAAACAAGGAGATCTTACTGAATACAAAAACTGGAGGCCCATATCCTTAATCGGCGCTGATTACAAAATAATCACAAAAGCGCTGGCCCTAAGGCCCTAAAAGTAATGGGGAAAATTATAGAACCGAATCAAACTTGCGGAATCCCAGGTAGAACAATATTCTCAAATTTACATTTAGTCCGTGATCTTATAGATTACGAAAAGGCGTTTGATAAAGTCGATCATGTGTTTCTGCGTCAGATTCTCCAAAAATTCAATCTCGGAGAAAATTTTGTTTCTTTTGTTAACACCTTATATTTAGAAGTTTCGGCATCTGTTCTGAATTGCGGTTTCCTCTCAGCCTCTTTTCCTCTCTCTCTTGCTCTCGCCATGGTGATCAGAGCAGATAGCAGAGTAGAGGGTTTCCCGCTACCCGGTACATCTAAACCCCTTAAAATACAGCAGTACGCAGACGATTCGAACTTTTTTGCCAGGGACGTAAAATCGGTCCGTTTTTTCTTCGAAAAAGTAAAACTGTTTGAAAAAGCAAGTGGTTCAGTGATCAATGCCTCAAAAACCAAGGGTCTCGCCCTTGGGGGTTTTGATCCCAAAATGTACCTTGAATTGGACGGCATAGAGTGGAACAACAACACCAGTTTCAAAATTTTAGGTGTTACCTTTTACACCAGACTGAGCGATACTACCAATTTCATCTGGTTAGTAACTTTAAACAAAATAGAGAAAAAACTTAAGTTTCTGGGACTACGTACTTTGTCACTTAGGGAAAAACTATGTTGATAAATACGGTAGCAATGTCAAAAGTGTGGTTTCTGGCCATTTTCGAAAATTTGTGGCAAAAGACCAATTACAATCCGGTCAAGAGATAGACACTTTTCTTACCCGTCAAAAGCGAGGGTCTCTGAATTTTATCACCGAAGAAGCAAAGTCTTGCACTTCGCCTCAAAACGCTCTTTCAACTGAAAGAATGCGAAGAGGATAGAGCTCACGATTATTACTACTTTTCAAAGTATTGGTTGGCGAGTTCACTCATAAAATTTACGAACCAAAACCAAAGCTGGAACTTTTTAAAGCAGAACAATTTTCCCAAACACTGGGACAACAAAACATCTCACTACTACAAAACAACAATTGAAATATTAGGCAAAAACGGGTCCCTTTTTAACATCCCCTAAAAACAAAAAAAAATTATACTTAGAAGTGGCAAAAAACAAAAAGACAGTCTTGCCAGCAGAACTTTTCTGGAACAGTTCAACAAAAACAACGATACCGTAGACCCAAATTTTGAAAAAAAACTTCATCTCCCACGCATGCGGACCGACTCATAACATCTTCTTTCGTTTTTTACACAACAGTTTACCTTCTGCGGCCTCGCTAGCTAAAAGCACAAGGCAACAGATCGTCAAAAATGCAAACAAATGCAAAACTTGTGGTAAAATCGAGGACAACATCCATATCTTTGCCTACTGTCCTCCTTCTGTTGAAATTTGGGAGTATTTTAAACACGTATATAACTCCTTGACATCCCGAAACAACATTACTCCGATAAATTTGATTTTCTCGATTAAAACGACGAATTTATCGGAGAAAAACCCCACTTCGCAGCTGCTGTTGACACTCACTCAAACCATCATGAGTGCAATATGGAACAGTAGATGCCACCACATGTTCAGTAACGAAAAAATTGACCCAATGGCAGTGATCAGGGTAATAATCAGGAACATCAGGAATATTATTACCTTAAAATATAATTATCATGTCCGTAGAAACACCGCGGACATTTTCTGTGAGTATTTTTGTATTAAAAATGTTTTCTGTCAAGTAGAGAACGGAAATCTGAAACTAAACATATGAGCTAAAACAAAACTCCTGCTCCTTGTATGTTTAGTAAAGACTTCCTTCCCTCTTGCAGTTTTTCGTATGTTATACAACAAAATTATTATTATATATGATTAGCAAATCACTGCCAGCCCTTATTTTATGAAATATAATTTTAACACTTAAATGTTTATCTATAGTGTTCGTCACGTAATGTTGGTGTAAAAGTCTTTTAATTTCTTTTGATCTAAATCTTTTTTACCTTGTCCTACAACCTACTTTAGAAGTTACCTTCCTTCAACCTACTTTAGAATTTCTCCTTTTTTTTTTTTTTTTTTATTTTTTTTTTTACCTAATCTAAACTCTCGATTTCTTTCCGCACAACGGCAAAAAAATAAAAAAACAAAAAATACAAAAAAATATAAAACCAAAAAACACAAAAAAATATAAAATCAAAAAAGACAAAAAAAAAAAAAATCAAAAATACAAAAATTATATAATAAAATATACAAAAATTAGAAAATGTATATATTTACGAACACTTGTAAAACCATATATAATAAAAATATAAAACTTTAGTTAATGTTATTATAAAAATTGTAAATATTTATTATTTTGTAATAAAAAAAAAAAAAAAAAAAGATAACTGATGTTGGTTAGATGATAAGATAATGATATGATATGATGATAAGATGGTGATATGATGATGATGATGATATGATTACTGATGTTGATGTGATGACGATGAAAACTTCTTCCAGTAACAAAATTCATCGTATGGAGCGTGTTATTGATATATAAATGTATTGATGAATCCCAATGAAATTTTTAACAAAAAATACCAACAAAATCGAGCCCAGGAAATTTACCAAAAAATATTTCTAATTGTTGGCAAAAATAAAGTCAGCAGTCTGACATACAATACCAGAGGAAACTGGGTGATTGAAATGAATCAAAAAGAAGATGCGATTCTCGTGAATAAAACAAGTATACAATTGTCTGGTAGTAACCAGGAGATAAACTCTAAGATATGGAGTGACATTGGTCTTCTAATAACCGTTATTAATGTGACCCTTTTATTGAGGACGATGAAATCTTAGCACAAATGCAACTCTTTATAAGTGAGTTATACTCAGTTACTCACTCAACGTACCGCTTTAACAAAAATATGAAAGACGGTCGAAGGCTGATTCGAATAAAGCCTTTTGTATGGCTAGAAGAAATTCCACATACAATCGAAATTGATGGAATAAATATCGCTTAACATTTTGCAGGGAAATCTTTTCTCTGCAAAACATGCTACAACTCACACCCTCCTCAACAACGATGCATCTCACATAAGGAACCCTCAAAAATTATTAAAAACCCAACAGAAAAACCCAAAGAAAGAAAACAGCCTGTTGAAATAAATAGCGAAAAATTGGCAGACGAAGAGAAAACGATTGAAAATATTACGTTTGCTAAAAAGCAAACTGATTGCAAAATACCTGCCAGTGTTTCTACAGAACCAAGCTTTCAAGTCGTTACAAGTCGTTCCCAAAAACGAGAAGAAAAAACAAAATTAAAAAGAAACAGCGAAAGTCAAAGCGACGTTGAAGAAGACCGAAATAAAAAACGACAAAAATATTTGTAACAGAAATGCACCATCGCCCACTCCTTAAAAGGAAGGCTCGAAAAGAGTTGCACGACAAAGGGCGGTATGAATAAATATTTATTTTAAATATATCTACAAGTATTTTTATATGTTTATATTTTAATAAAAAGTATTCTAAAACCATCTGCCATTTTGCTTTCTACACATTCCTTCACTCTATTTCGTCATGTCATTAAAAACCGCACTCAAAAAAAAAATGGAGGCAACAAAATTTTTTTTTGTTAATATATGCGGCCTTAAAGATGCATATAAGCAAAAAATTATTATTAAAAAACTAAAAAAAAATGAATTATGATTTTTATCTCCTGCAAGAAACCCATTTAATTATGCTAGACGCAAAAAACTTTATTCGACAATGGAATAATCCAGGTTTTTTCTCGAGATAAATTTAGCCAACCAAAAAATTAATCAGTCTGAAAATTAAACATCTGACTGGGATTCTCTTAAAGAAGAAATTAAAATTCTTTCCAAAAAATTCAGTAAAACGAAGGCGAAAAAGAGCGGTTAAGAAGAATATAAACTTAAAAAACAGCTAAAAAAACTCTCTCAAAAAAGCGCCTTTTAATCCCAGAATGAAACCTCTTAGCGAAAACCTAAAAATAAAGCAACAAACTTTCGAGATAAACAAATTAAACAGCACAAAAATAAGGGCTAAAATAAAATGGAGGACGTATGGCGAAAAATGCAGCAATTTCTTTTTTCAACTTGAAAAAGCTAAAATATCTAAACAAGCAACCATTAACATCAAAGATAAGAACGGAAACGAGAAAAATAACACAGCTGATATCACTAAAACTTTTGAAATTTTTTACAAAACCTTTATAAAAACTGCAAAAACGGTGTCACGCTGCAAAAATATTTACTCGAAAATACAGACATAAAACAATTTTCCGAACAACAAAAACATTGACTAGACAAACCGATTGATTTAGCTGAAGTCAAAAATGCAGCAAAAATAATGAAAAACAACAAATCACCCGGCAAAGATGGGCTATCAGCGGAATTTTATAAATGTAACATTAATATTTTAGGAGAAAGTCTAGTGAAAGTCCTAAACAATATAATAAAGAAAAACGAAATGTCAGAAACCCAAAAACAAGCCATAATAACTTGCCTCTATACAAAAGGGGACAAAGCCAATATCTCAAACTGGCGACCCATATCACTTTTCAACACCGAATACAAAATACTTACCAAAATAATCTCAAACCGACTAAATATACTACCGCCGACTAAATATTTGATTAAATATATTATTCGACTAAATATACTACCGCTATACATATCACAATGTTCACATTAGACTAAATATATTACCGATATATATATCACAATATAAAGAACAACAAGACTGAATTATATGCAAAAAATTATTTGCATCTTTTTGTGGACCCACGCTAACAGCTTTTTCTTTTCAAAAATATTCAATAATATTTTTACTTTGGTAGTTCTCTATCAAACTCAATACGCATTGTTAGTGGAGTTCCAGAGTAGAGTGTTAGGTCCCACATTGTCCACGATGTGATAATGATTGGAGGTTGGCTTCAAGAGCAGGTCCACCTATGCATACAATGCGTTTTTGCACCTTGCCTAAAAGAGAAAGAGCATCATTAGAAGATCTGCCCCAGATATGGCAACAGTATTCCATACATGGACAGATTGGAGATTTATAGCGATAAGGAATAGAATCCTGAGTAAGAAAGTGGTGAGGACAATAAAAAGATGCAACCTTAGCAGATGCTAATTTTGCAATCGATTTGATATATGGTTTCCAAGAAAGATCGGAAGTAAGAGTTAATCCTAGAAGATGAAGGGTAGATAACTCATGGAGTAGATTATTGTTCAAAAATATGGAAAGAACTAGATTATTGCGATAACGATTATCCAAAAAAATGAGTTTTATTTGAGTTAAAGTTCACTAGCCACTGGGAGCCCTATGCTGTAGCAGAAGTGAGATCCTTATCAAGCTCAAATGCCCCCTCCAAGCAATCAGAGAGTGTTGGCATCTTATCATGACAAGAATAAATGGTAGTATCATCAGCGAACAACCTACCTTAGATGCGAGAATATCTGGAAGATTGTTAATGTAAATTAAAAAGAGTATAGGGCCAAGGATAGAACCTTGAGGAACCCCTGTATAGGGCTAACAATCAAACCTTGAGGAACACCTTAAGAAAAAAGCTTATGGAGAAGACCAGCATGCCAAACTTTATCAAAAGCTTTTGAAATGTCGAGAACAATAGCCTTAGACTTTCCACATCTATCTAATGTACAAAAAAACCTATCGGTTATTACCGTTAACAAATCAGTAGTAGAACGAGGAGATCAAAATCCGTATCGATGATTATAAAGTAAGTTATTAAGACATGTACCAGAAAAAATCTGCGCGTACATTTTGAAGGATATTCGTTTAACTATTGTATTTCGATATTGAATGTTATATATATATTTTGAAAGAACATATTTTAATATTCTTAAATTTCACTTAAGAAAGTTTGTGAAATTTTGTACGTGAGAACGCACGCACTTTGCGTTTTTTTACCAAGATCCCGTCTAACAAACCGTTTTTATCTTCAACTTTCTGATTTCTTTTTGATTGTACTAGTGTCCTTAAATTGTTTCGCAACGCTCTGCACTGTTCTCAAAGCAATCTGAATTTCCGTTGAAAATCCTGGTGCATCAAACAAAGCAATTTCTTTAGAAATTGTTTTGTTTGATGCACCAGGATTTTCAACGAGAAAATGCAAAACATTTTCTCCCTTCTTATCTTGATTCGGTGACATCTTAACTAAAACTAACTGTTTTGATAACACAGTTGTTTAAATTTTTAATAAAACTAATACAATGACATTTTAAAGCAATTTGCTATTTAAAATGATGCACGGTTTCCTTAAACACCACATCAGAACACGCGCAGATTTTTTCTGGTACATGTCTTAGATTCAAGAATTAAGTGTTTGTTAAAGACGCAAAAACCTTGCTTATAATTGGAAGAAGATTTTTTAAAATAGCGATAACAGATGTTGCTTTTCAGCCGGCTGGAAGACAAGATAAGCACTTTTTTATTAGTTTTCAAAGTAAGATGACAGCTCCGGAGCACACTTCTGCAAGACTATACAAGGTATGTTGTCCGGACCACAAGCTGTAGATGAGTCTAAGTAGGAAATCACGTAAGATATAGAAGCTATAGTGATACAGAGGTCAGGGCAATGGATTAACCTGTTTATTGGCTACATCAGGTAAAACGCGACTAGTGGAGTCAAGAGATGACATTGATGAGAAGTTCTTAGCAAACAATTTAGCTTTGTCTTTAGGTGAGATGACAAAATATGAACCGTACAAGAGAGGTGGATAACACATTTACATTTATTATAGAAGCTGTTAATGATTTTTCAGAAGTCACTAAAGTCTAATTTTTGAGATGAAATATGAGATTTCATGACCTTAGAATAGCGGGCTTTGGTGTTAAGCATTACCTTTTTACAATTGTTTCTAGAGAAAGTAAACAGACGTCTGTTTTCTGGAGAATTGTTTTAATAATAGACATGAAAGTAATGGTTACGATTGGAAAATGCAGCAGCGCAATGAAAGGAAAACCATATAGAAGAATGAGGTTTGACTTGGAATTGTCGAGAAGGAATAAAGGGTTCTATGCCAGGCAATAGAGTGAAATGGTGCTAAGCAAAAGCACATAAAAGAATAGTCTTTGGATTCAAACCCAGTTTCCTTTTTAATAAGAGATTTACTAAGAAAGTTAAGAACCTTAAAAATTTGTCTAATAATAATCGACTACAGTTAGTAATATCTTTTTAAATTTTTTCAAACTAGTTTGTACAGAACAATTTATGTTATTTGTAATTAACAGCAATAGCTGCACAGGGTCATATTTATAAAGTACTTGAACAATATTGTCGCTTGATTCAAGAAAATATATTTTTTCTTACTAAGTTGCGTACTGGTGGAATAATATATCCTCGATAGCTGTGCATGCAAAAAATAATTTAACGTTTAAAAATTAGGTTAACTCTTTTGAATTGAACAGATATTTATTTTAAAAGGAACAACTATTTGTTTCTTTATAATTTTTTAATTGTTTTTGTAGTAATATATTTTTAGTTTATTTATGGGCACGCTGTCAGTGTCTTTGTATAAGCCTACGTGTCCTTTAGAACATGTATTTGATGTTCTAATAAATATCAATCTAATCCATCTATTGTATTGCCCACTGTGCTATTGACAGCTATCAGCTTGAAATAGGGATGCACATAAGTTTTCTATCAACAGGTTTTTGAATACATTGCATTGTAAATTGTTAGAATTTATTATTTTGAATAATATTTGTTGCTGTCCTGCAATTGTATTTTTAAATGTTGTTACTAAACCTATTAAAAAGATTAATTCAATTAGATAATAGAAAACTCTAGAATAACGCCTTTATTTTTATGCAATGTAGCAAGCACAACAAGTCATATTTTACAAAAAATACACTTGCCATTTCTTGAAATTTTTAAATCAAATTGCACACATCCAGTGCCGTACCAAGACGTAATTTTATAACGTTTGACCAATATGGCGCCCAAACTAAAGCGCCCAAATAAAAAAAAATTTTATAATAATGAATTTGATGTAAATAAATACCGCATAAACAATATCAAAAAACAATTTAAATATTTGAAGTGATTTAAGATTTTGTCAAACGTATAGGTGAATCCGCCATTTCGTAAAGTAACGTACAGTTTTTACTGTACGTTATAACGTACAATAAAAACTGTACGTTATAACGCTTCATATCTATATTTACAACTTCATAAAATCACTGGAAGAGGAGGGAGTATTTGGCCGGCAGAATTTTTTCTCAAGGACTTTATTATTATTTATTTTTTTTCTATTTGAACGGTACTGTCCTAACACTCGCTGGGTGGCAATGACACATAAGATTATTTTGATAACACAGTAAAATTTTGATATTTTAAAAATTTTATTTTCAGTAAATAAAAAATTCTGTTATTTAAATTATTTCAAATTGTATTTCCTAATTTAGATGGTAGCGAAATAACGCTTTGAATTTTTTGGTTGTTATCTCAGTCCACTACCAAATATTCTTAGAAAAAGCGCTTTTGCAACTCCGCTATCGTTGCGGACCAAGTTGCTCTACCGCCCAGCTCTGCCATATATACAGAGTTTTATTTGTGACGTTGTTAATTTGACGGCGCCTTTAGGCATATGAATAATATTTAAGGCATATAATAATTAGAATATGATTTCCCCCAAAAGTTCGTAATAAAATTTAAAAAATTACGTATCTACACTAAAAACCAGGCTTGCAGAATCGAAAGTTTTTTTTACGGCTCGGCTCCCATACTATATAAACAAAAATCGCATATTTTGGAAAACTTTTTTTGATCACATTTGCCAACCCAAATCCAAACTAGTTACATCAATTAATTTTTAACCAACTTTCATGATTACAAGGTTAAGGTGGTACTACCCTACATTTTTTATTTTTTAAAATTTGATATTTTTCTTAAAAGTAGGAACTTTGTTAGATAGTAGTTAAACAACTAAATGTAAAAAACATAAGAAAAAAAAATTGTTGTCAAAAGATGCTGAGTCAGCATAAAAAGCAAAAACGTCCAGTTACAAGAACATAAATAACTTAAGTAATATTAGAGAATGAAGCCTCAAAATTTTTAAGCATATAGCTAAATGGTTGGTCGAGGGCCCTAAGTAAAATTTTTAAAAATATAAAGCCAAACTAAAATGGCGGTTATAGAGCTGCAACGGACATATAAAATGGTCCACAGGGTATGTAAAACAGGGGGTTATGACCAAAATAAATAATATTTTTTATTTATTCTACCAGCCTTTTCTACAATATCAATGAATAAACTGTGAAATTTTCAAACAAAAAGAGTTAATAGTTTACAAGATATTGGTGTTCTAGTTTTAGAAATATTCAAAAAGTAGAAAACTGAGAAAAACAATTTTTAAAATAAAAAAAGGTATAAACTAAAAAAATCAATCATTAAAAACATCAAAACTGGCCAGCACAATACGATTGACCACACTCAACCTTTTGCTCTTTGTCAAAATAACCTTTTTTGGGTGATCTTAATGTCTTTCTTCTTTTTTAGCTCTTTCACTTGACTTTAACTCAATATTTTTTAGACATTTTTTGTCAAACCGTTGTGCACTAAGATCGAAAATGTATCCTGGTGAAATGTCTAGCGATTTAAAAACTTCAGCAAGTCCTAATATTCCTTCATTGTGTGCAATAACTGCAATTTCAAAAAAAAAAATTTGATACAAAGATATTTTTTGGGCAATGATTCTAAATTAATTGATTGAATGACTCGTTACAATTTTGAGTCAAGCTATGCAAACACTTTTTAAGATGCTCCACTTTAGACAAGTCTTGAAAAATCGGTTTTAATTTGCTCATTATAAGTTTATAATTTATAAGTTTATATATTTATAAGTTTTGGCAAATTTACTTTACTTTTATATGTATTAAGTTTAGTTACTTTATAAAACTTTATGCACTAACTACTTTTGCCTAGTACAAAATAAGTGACATGTTTCGTCTGAAGCAAAAGCAGTGCAGTGATACAATGTTGCAATGACAGAGTTATGCATCTCTAGTAAATTTGATGTATTTTCACTAATTGCCATACATAATTTTGAAGTGTATTAATGGCTCTATCCGTTAATCTTCCCTTTCCACATATTTTTTTACCATCCGATAATATCTCGCTTTTTAATTCTTTTCTCAATTGCCAACATCTATTACCTATCCTTTTTTGATAATGACCTATGCATTCTAGTTTTTCTGAAATCAATGAACCTCCATATAGTTTTGACTCAACTACTTTTGTAAAAGAACTAGTATCTCCATCACCTAGATACTTAGCATAGCGAAGCTTTTATTTTTGTAGAGAAAAAGAAAACATTTCCAAGGCTCCAGATGCTTCCATTGACCCTGCTGATCCAGAATGGTTTATTAGACAAATATGTTTCAACTTCCACTCATCAAATTTTAAAGAATATTTTTTATTATTCCATATTTCACAACTTTTGCTAAACTTGGATATCACATAAGTGTCGATAATTTTTTTGTTTTTGTGCGCTACCACAGCAACAACACCATTAAGGGAAGAATATTCCCTTCTCTGCCAAGTACCATCAATAGGAATAGAGCAATCAACAAGACTTGATGAATCATTATTTAGTTTTAAAAGGCTGTCTTACTTCCATAGCAGAGTTTGTCATACTATAAATTGCAACTTTCTGATATGCAATATGTAACACATCATTACCTCTGTTAATATTTCAATAAGTCATAGGGGGTGGCATGCTCATAATGTTTGCAAAGCGTATCATTTATTCTCTGCCACATCCTATATCACAAAATGCCATTAGACTGTGAATGTTGACTTTACGAGGTTTATTTCCACACTTTTCATGGTTTACTACAGGAGATCTAAAAAAATTATCAATGTTATCACAATGAATACATTTAACTTTTAAAAACAAAGAAAATCCTATACGCAGTAACATATTGTGTCATATTTCCAGCTTGCTTGTACAAATTTGACAGCAAGAGTACTTTTCAAAAATTATTTTAGCTGTTTAAAAGGCAAAGAAACATTCATTCAAATCATAATAATTTTGTTTATTTTTTTTCATGACTTGAATTTGGTTCATAGTCAACTGGGGTGACTATGAACGCTTTTTAAACATTTATGCATCATATAACAATACAGTTAGTCTAACAGCTAATTTTTTTTTTTTTAACAGAACATTATACTATCTAGCTTCCAAAATTGGATCTAGGCCTGATAAATACTATAAAGTAAATACCTTAATTTTCTTATTTTATACAAGCATAATCGTATTTTTAAAACGGGGTGAGAATGAACAGCCGATTCGGAGTTACTTTGAACCCGACATAATGTTTTTATTTCTTAGATTATAGATAGACTAACATTTTGTAAGGCTGGGGGGGGGGAATACTGTTAATGATCAAACAGACAACAGAAAGTGTATTTTAATATGTTGTAGAGTCTTTTATTTCAAATCAATTCATGTGAAAAAAATTACATACTAAGTTTAAAATCTAGTTTTTTTAGCACATTACTATTTATAACAATATTTACAAAGCTGCTTTAAAAAAACAGACTATCAACTATCACTATCACTACATGGCTCACACAGGCTGCATATAAAGTCAATTTTTCAATATCAAGCTTATAATATTTATCTTTTTCATAGAAAAGGCCACAACACTGGAGGTGATAAGATTTTCTGCATTTGTCGCATTGAATCCATACGTCGTCGCTTAACTCCACCCATTTTTTGTTACAGAAAATACAGTACCAATCACTACCTTTGTTGTTTTGCTCTGTTGAACTTGATGGCATTGACTCATCTAAACAGAGAACTCTTTTTCCTGGTTCTACCTTTGGACCGCGTGTTTTTCGTATTGCAACTGGAACCTAAGCCTAGATTGTTTTTCAGAATCTCTAAAACGGATTCGTTAAGAACCATTACAGTGTCTTTACCACCAGAGTCTTTATTTTGTTCCAGAAAGTCGTTTTATCACCTCTGTTTTGTTCATAGGGTAGATTCCTGTTGCTCGAAGTCCGGAAATTAAAGCTTCTGATTTCAAGGTGTTTACTAACTTGTTTAAAAGAGTAGGCATGTGTTCTTTTGGAATAGCCCCTTTAATACGACTTTCTATTCTCCACTTTGAAAGTACTGTCCTCCACGACTGCTTTAACCCTCTAAATACAGCAACATCTAGTGGTTGGCAGAAATGGGTTGCATTAGGTGGCATTGTTACAAACTTGATGTCATGTTGATTCGTGGCTTCAATAACTTCTGGAGAAAAATGTGAACCCAGATTATCTACAATCAGCAATGTTGTTCCGGTTTTTAAAATAGCAATAGGCAAGAATATCTTCATGAACCATCAGGTAAATGTTCTACATCAAACCACCCATTAGTGGTGATATCGTATACGGTTCTAGGTGGTCCACCATGAGTCCAACCCTGGTAGAGATTTTTTGCTTTATAAACAACCGTAGGCGGCAAAAATTCTCCAACAGCGTTACGAGCAAACATTATACTAGTTGATTGCTTTGAATATTCCTGTTTGTTATCCATGTCCACGACGAACAATAACAGCTTTGGACCCTGGATTATCTGTTATATTGGTCTCGTCATAATTATATATGTTTTCTGGAGGTATATCTTTTAACTCTTGGTATAAGTTGTTAATATAAAGGTTAAGGGTTTCTTCATTGACTAAAGCCCTACTATGCTCTACATTGTCAGCAACTCTTTTTGTCAGACAATGCCTTTTCATGAAAGACTGAACCCAATCTACACCAGGCATATTATTTTTAAATATAAAGTCTGTTATTTTCTTTTTATCACAATAACATTTAACTAAAAGTCGAATGTCAAAAGAATCAAGAGGCATCCTCCAATCTGTCATATAAGTAATTGTTTGAATAATTAAATTTTCTGTAGAACTGTCAAGTCTGGTACTGATGTTCATAGTCACCCCGCTGTTCATAGTCACCCCCGTTGACGGTCGTGTGAAAGTTCCCTCGAAATTTTCTTTTGCTTTTTCTGTTTTGTTTTTTTTCTTATTTGCCATAATTAATAGCAAAATATAAAAATAATTACCTTGAAACTATGAAAAACATGGAAGTTTATTAAAAAGAACAATTATTAACATGCTTGTTGAACTAACTAAAATCGTAAATCATATCAAATGTTGTTTAAGTTTATGACTTATCTCTTCGTAGAAACAAAGAGCATAACAGAATAAGTCATTTTTGAACTTATATTTATGGAACTAGATATTAAAATTAGGGCTAAAACATAAACAGACACAGTTGCTAAGGCCATCGCTAGGGATTCAAAAATTACCTTGATGCTAATTTAAGAACTTTATATTAATTTTTAAAGAAAGAAAAAAGTGATACTCATGATCCAGGATGTTAAAACTGCTTAAATTTGAAAAAAAATATACATATATATTTTTTAATGTTTTTAATAGGGCAGTACCACCTTAATGTATTACTATCACTACTACATAATCACTAAATAATCACTACATAAATACAGCGCCAAACTTGTAAAAACAAATTTTTTTACTTTGTTCTCCTTCGTAAAAACCGGATATCTGGCAACCCTACTACTATCATTTGAAAAAAAAAATGTATTAAGTAAACATTCTTAGTTTTAATTCTACCCAGTGGGCACGGTACCTAAAAGAGACGTCTTTTAAATGTTCTGAAGACGTCCAAAACGTTTAAAGACGCTTAAAAGACGTCTTTTTTACTTCCCTTGCCCACTGTTCTAAAGACGTCCAAAAGACGTTATAAAGACGTTAAAAACGTTTCAAAGATGTTTAAAAGACGTCTTTTGTACGTCCCATGCCCACTTGGCTAAAAACTGGAACTTTTCAAAGAAAATAAAAAGCAAGACGTCCTTCTTTAATTGGCGCCTCTTGGCAGTCGCCTATATTTGCTTCAAGCAAATCGCATCGGCGCATCGCAAAAGTGCATCGGCCCATCGCAAAAGTGCAAAAAAATCGCAAAATTTTGATTAATATTGTTTTGATAAATATTGTAAAAAATTTTGAATGTTTTTGGGGTTTTAATTTTTTTTAACTATTAGAAACTTGATTTATATATTTAAGAGTTTTTTAAAACTTCATTTGAGTGACGTGGGTTTAATACCTAGCGGTCTCTCTAACCAATCTAATCTACCACGCTTTCGAAAATCAGGTTAAATAAAATGGCGGAAAGAATAAAACGTTTTATTTCGAGTTTTAATTAAAATCATTAATAAGTATGGCTCAACTTTTCATATTTGTTCAAAGTTAAAAAATAGCTACAGTTAAACATGTTATTCAATAATAATAATAAATAACCTTATGTAATTTTTTAATGTTTTTTAATTTGTTAATATTTATTATTTATAATATTATTAGCAACCGAGTAAAATGTAAACTTATTAAACTGTAACTTAATAAATTACAATAAAATACAATTATAGTATTATAATATAAACTATTTCAAAGCCATTGTTTAATTTATATTTCAATTACCATAAAACTAAAGAAATTTTCTTTTCGGTGCTTTGAAACATTTACTCAAAATATAAACAAGAACAACAATAACAATAACTATGATACATATATATGTATATATATATATATATATATATATATATATATATATATATATATATATATATATATATATATATATATATATATATATATATATATATATATATATATGTATATATATATATATATATATATATATAAAGATTTAGCAATCAAACTAAACAAATCAAATGACATATTGGCAAAGGTCTGCCATTATATTTATTTTGGAACACTTTTAAATATAAATTGTGATATTTTCGTATACCAATCACAGAAACAATCCCAACTACAAGCTCTTGTGCAGTTATTTTATTTCCAAAACAAAGCCCATAGTCTTATTCTTATTGTATTCTACCTAACTTCCAAAATATTAAAAGTTTTTATGTTTAATAATATGAAGTTTTTCTAAAAATATCAACAATTTTTATTATCTTTGATTCAATAGTAATTAAATCATCTCTTTAATATTTATAAACATATGTTTATAAAATATTTACCAAGTAAATATTTTATAGAATTATTTTTATATTTACTATTATTGAGTAATACTTAACATGCCTAAAAATCAAGCATGTTAAAAAAGTCATATGTTTACTGGATAACTTTTGGAACAACCTTCCATATAAAATAAAAGCTGTCAATTCGTTCTCAACCTTTATTTGAACTAGTTTATTATTTCTTTTTAATCAATTATTTTTTCATTTTAATTAAGATTATTTTTGTTATGATTATGTATGTTGTTAATATTATTGATACTCTTATTACTTTATTATTTTTATTATTATTATTATTATTATGTGTTTGTGTACTGTGTTTAACTTAGTGTCTTCAATTAACATGGGTCAGTTTGAAGTAATTAACTGTAGTAATGTACACTGTAACTCACATAAGCATGTTAGGCAGATTAACCACCTGTACAATATCATGAATGAATGTCTTACTCAATCCTCATCTCAGTGTCTTAATTGTACTAAATCAAGTTTCAATAGAAACAACCTATGACAGGATGGACAGATTATGTGAAAGATGTTCATAAGGCTGCTAAAGATGCGTTCTATTTATGGGGTAGCTATAATAAAGCAAAGTTTAGCCCAATCTTCAATCTTTTTAAAAATTCAAGAGCCTTATATAAATATGCTATTTGTTTCTGCAAAAAAAAAGAAGATACTATAAACGCAGAAAAGCTGGCGAACAGCTTAGCAAATAAGAACTATACCAGTTTCTGGTCTACTGTGACTTGTATTCGCAGCAATAAATGTAGTCTTCCACCTTCTATTGATTCTGCCTCAGGTCCTGATAATGTATGCCACATGTGGTATAATAATTGTTACACCCTGTTCAACTCAGTCAAGCTAACATGCAATATAAATGACAACTTTATAGTTAAACACTGTAATCTTCTTAAAGATGATGCCTATTTTGTCACTCCTGATAAAGTCCAATCTATCATAAATCATATGTCCTGTGGAAAAGCAGCTGATCATTTTGGACTCCAGTTGGAGCATTATCTCTATGCTAGCCAAAATTACTTTAACATTTTGTCATTGTGTTTTTCCTCCATGCTTTGTCATGGATACATGCCTATTGGTGCTTCACGCTCTGTTATTTTTCCAAGATAAGAATGGTGACATCTCCGATTCTGCTAATTATTGTCCAATTGCATTGGTGATAATTTTCTCCGAGATTTTGGAACATATTTTTGTCTCACGCATTTATGAAAGTTTCACTGGGACTCCCAACCAATTCGGATTTAAGAAAAACCATAGCGCTTTTATGCCAGCTCTTATTTTAAAAGATATTTTAAATTTTTGCCTATCACATGGCTCAAATATGCTTGTGGCATTTATTGACATTAGTAAAGCCTTTGATAGAGTTCGCTTTGATACACTATTTAAGAATCTAAAATTATCTCTGGTGTAACTTTACGTTTACTCATTGTCTAGTATGTTGGTCAAACAGCTAAGATCCTTTGGGGTGGAATATTATCCAAAACATTTAATATCAGTAATGAAGTGCAACAAGGAGATGTAATGTCTCCCCTTCTATTTAATATATATATATTAACGATATTAGTGTTTTACTCAATAAAACTACCGTAGGCTGTTGCTTGGGTCCTTCTCTTGTTAACCATCTTCTTTATGCTGATGATATTGTCCTGTGTGTCCCCTCAGCCAAAGGTATCCAGATCTTACTTGACTTATGCTCCAGTTATGCTGTAAAGCATGATATAGTTTATAACAATATCAAGTCTCAAATAATATTTTTTTAAATTTATAAACCTCTTATAAATAGCCCTCGTCTCACATATCTGGCATGGTTCTCACATACACTAGTCAGTATAAATACCTGGGTCACTTGATCTCAAACAATATGCATTCGTAGAAAGTTCAGCTCTATATAAATACAAACAAAGATCATGTTATTTAATGCCTTTTGCAGCCCAATCTATGGATATCAGTTGTGGTGTCTTTGGAGAAAAGACTCATTCCATCGTCTATGGGTTACATATAATAATGCACTTTGCTTGATTTTAAACAAGCCACCATGGAACAGTGCAAGTGAATTATTTGTGAAACGTGGTGCCCATTCACTTAATGTTGTTATTCGCAAGCAACAATACTCCTTATTGTTACTGCTGCAGAATAGTGAGAACCTCGTCATAAAAGCTTTTGTTAATTCAGACAGGTTCTTGCATTCTCTGCTGATGTTTAAATGGAGAGCTGAGTTATATTTATAACACTTTAATTTCTTATCTTATATATATATATTTTTTTTTTATTTTTTTTCTTGGGTCTTGTTTATATTCAAGTGCGTTAGACTTTGTTTTATTTGTTTTATAATCCACTTTATTTTACCCATTGTATATTTATTATATTGGACCTTGAGCCTGTCAATAAATTTGATTGATTATTATTATTCAGGGCTTGTGATGAAGCGAGCGCGATTGCGCTCCGCTCGTAAAACGCGCCCGTAATAGGTATTTTCAAACATTCTAGGCGCGATAAACAATGCTCGTTCAGCTTATAACGAGCGTATAAAATAACGCTTGTCCAATAGTTCAGGATTTTTTTTTTATTTTCATAAAATATTTAAAAAAGATTTTTTATTAAAGATATTCTAATATCAAAGTACTGATATAAAATGTAAAAAGCACTGTCGTTCTCTTTTGCATTAACGTAATGAATAAGCAGTTTGAAGTCGTTAATAGTCACTAATTTCAATAACGGAATGTGCACGTGGAAACGCAATGTGAATAGAAAATTAGAAAACCATTATAAGAAAATAGAAACTGCTGAGTATTTTTAATCTTGTGAAAATATCAAGTAAGATTTATTTGATTTATTGTTTGTAATGTTCCACACATCATTTATAATAAAAATAAATATTAATAATAGAATAATTTTTAAAATTAGTTTTTGTTCATAGTATAGGTTTTTTATGAACTATTATTTATTTTAACTCAAATTTAAAACAATTCTGTTGTTTAGAATATTCGCCATCAAGGACATTCGAAAAGAAAACTGATGTAATGATGTCAACATTTATTAAATGGAAAGTTGATAGAATATAGCTATAATATAGATACATAGCTATCTAAAAAAATTAAATATTTAATTTGAATAAAAAATATCAAGAAATATAAAAATGGTTAACCATTAATTAAGTTTACAGCGCAACATTTTAAAATACATATATATCAAAACAACGAAGCAAAACTAAGTCACTAAATTTTACTTCAATACTAAATCAATAAGAAATCAATCAATAAGTTTTTGTTTGATATTATTTTTTAATAACATAAATAGTTAAAAATAAAATCGAGATCTGACAATATACAAGAAGTTAGCAAGTATAAAAATCTACTTTGTTGAAGTAGTTTTTTTTGAGTGTGATACTAATTCAAACATTTTTTGACGAAAGAATTATGTAACAAATAAAAAAAGATATAAAAAACAAAAAGCTTTTTATGAGCATTGCCTTCAGCAATTTTCATGATCGCGCTTGCCGACGTTATCTCCAGCGCTTATAATCACGCTCGATGAAAACATATTCTAATTTTACGAGCGTGATATAACACGCTTGACGTTTTTATTCATCACAAACCCTGATTATCATTATTACTATTATTAACATTAATACAACTTTCAATTGAAATTGGTGCATGTAAATACTCATGAATTGTAGCAACTATATCAGACAGAGCAGTCAAGTTTTCAAAATTGGTATAAAGGAGAATTTGTTATATTGCCAGACCACATGGTATTTGCTCACTAAATATCTATACATTAAAATTATTCTCAAAATTAGACAGTGTGAATACATTTGAAATATTATAATTTATTTCCATCATCATAAATACATTTTAACATTAACTATTTACATTTTGAATGTCATACTTATACTCCCAAGTAACAGCTTAGCTTTTTCAATGACTGATTAATCGTATTTGAAGCATGGTTGACCTCTGGTCTGATCATTTAAAAAGAAATAATACTTGCTGATGTTCTATCCGGTTAAAACTTAGTTGAGTTAAAACTTGCTAATGAAAAGTGTCAGAATACATATTTATATTTTTTTAATGATTTTAATACATCACATTTTATATGATGTTAAAAATGAATTTAATTAAAAAAATTTGACAAATAGTGGCACAAGTTTGATTTTTTCTATTAAATACTTTGTTCAACAATTGTAAAGCTTTTTTAAACAGTTTTAAAAAGGTTTAATGAAACTATTCTCAAATAATGATAATATATGACTTAGAAATTGTTT
Organism: Hydra vulgaris; assembly: GCF_038396675.1. Taxonomy (NCBI): domain Eukaryota; kingdom Metazoa; phylum Cnidaria; class Hydrozoa; order Anthoathecata; family Hydridae; genus Hydra; species Hydra vulgaris. The sequence continues at coordinate 35,365,501 of NC_088920.1, forward strand.
ATCTCTCACAAAATAAAAAATCTAACAATTACAATAAAAAAATTTGTACTAAAAAACTTTAAAAATTTAATCTATCGTCCAGTTACTAAGCAAACATACAAGTTGTTCCTTTTTACTTATTTTTTACTTAATATTATATGTTTTACTGCTTCATTATTTTTAAATAATCAAGCAGTAAAACATATTCTGTACTTTTTTGTTTTGTTTGCTTTATATGAATATATGTGGTCTAAAATAATAATGATTATAGTAATATTTTTTATAATATAAATGTGTGTATATATATATATATATATATATATATATATATATATATATATATATATATATATATATATATATATATATATATATATTATTAATAGATTTTAAATGGTGAGATGGCTGAAAATATTTTAACTTGTATTGTATTAAATGATGGGCAGCTAATGCCTCGGTTTGGTTTGGGATGCTTTAGTTTAAGTTCAGATGAAACCAAGCAAGCTGTTATAACTGCTGTTAAAGAAGGATATCGTCTTTTTGATACTGCAGTCTATTATAACAATGAAAGAGAAGTGGCTAAAACTCTTCAAAACAGTGGACTACATCGAAATGAATACTTTATAGTTACAAAGCTTCTCCCAAGTGAAAATAGTTACTTGGGTGCAAAGAAAAGCTTAAAAGATAGTTTGAGGAAAATGGAGTTAGATTTTGTTGATTTGTATCTTATTCATTCTCCATTAGACTGGGGCAAAACTTTTGACAATTCATCTGAACAGAATTTAATAGAAACATGGCAAGGTTTTTGTGAATTAAAAACTGAAGGATTAGCTAAGAGTATAGGTGTATCTAACTTCAACATTCAACATCTGCAAACAATAATTAACCAAGGAATGTTAGTTCCTGCTGTTAATCAAATTGAAATGCATCCTTGGAATCAATATGTAAGTTTTTTGTTTTATTTTGAAATATTGTAAATGATTAAAGTATTTTTAGTAACTCTCTTGCAAGTTTTTGAAGGAAAAATCAATTATTAATGATTGCTAATGTTACAAGTTATAAAGATTGATTAAAATCTATCAGTCTACAAATTGAAAGTTTTCTTGCTATCTTTTTTCTGATTGATAAACATTGTATATTGTTCAAAATTATTTAATATAATTTTGAACACACACTATTAGATACACACACTATTAGTGATTAGTCATTGGGCTGAGTTAATATAACAGCAACTTGAAAACAGAATGTTTCTCTACTCTTCAATATTGTCTTGGTCAGATCATAACAGGCTGGATAAATATTCCAGCAAGTCAATTCAATATTTTTAAAATAATTGTTTTGATAAAAAAGATTTAAGTTTATAGTTAATGTATTAAATAGTTATTATTACGCATTTTATAACTTATTAATTTATTTATTAAATAACTATAATTCATGAATAGTTTGTGAACAAATAAAATACAAATATGTCAATAAAACAACAAAATATCAGCAATAAAAATAGCCTGGTGAAAACTCATTTAGTTTGGTTTATTATTTAAATTTCTTTTGTTTTTAACATATTCTTTTTAGTAATTGTTTTTAATTGTGAAATTAATGCAGAGCTCGAGTTAACGCAAAAAAATTGATTTGCAAAAAAAATAAAGTTCCAACCCCCTACCCCTTGGGCTGCTTTGCAGTTAAGGGGGTTGCATTAGTATAAAATTGTATCTTTCCTACATCAGGCTTGGTCCGGAAGTGGGTGCGATTGCACTCTATTTCTGACCACGCAAATTATATTTAGTTGCGACAACTTGGCCAAGGCTTTTCAGATGTTTCGAGAACATTTAAATTTATATATGTTTCCATGTATGTCCGAAACTTCTTAACATGCTAAAACAATTAAATTCAGAAATAATCTTTTGTTATAAAATAACTTAATATCAGCAAAATGCTTTTAAACTAAGAGATGGTTTACTTTTAATGACCGTTTGTAAAAAGTTTTAATTTTATTTTTTAAATTATATAAAGTTAAGTAAGTTTTATTGAAAATTATAATAAATATTGTGTAAATATTAATATAGATGAGTTTTTTATTCTTTAAATATAAATCTCTTAAAAATGTTTGTTCAATCAATTTTATAAAAATAAGACTTTTAACAACAACTGCGTTTTCAGTAAAATTTAAAAAAAAATAATCATCAAAGTTAGTAAAATTAATAATCAAATAAACAAACAGGAATGTACAGGACTGAACTTTTGTTGTTCGGCTTTTATGACCTTATAAAGTTTACACCCCCCTCAAATTGAGGGGGCTGTAAACTTTATAAGGTCATAAAAGCCGAACAACAAGAGGTTATTGAATCAAATTTGAAATTTGTCAATGAATATAAATTAAGTTTAAGGTTGAAAAAAAATAACAAAATAATTTTACGAGCGTGATATAATACGCTTGACGTTTTTATTCAACAAATTTGACTCATTGCCCTTCTATTTGGGGCTTGAGGAGCTAACATTTTAGGGTTTTTGTTGTTCCCAGTCCCCAATCACCCCAATTTTTTGCATAGCATCCTCATTCCTTGTATATATAATATACTTAAATATGGAGTTTTCTTCATGTTTCAAAGTTGCTTGGCTCAAACATCAAAAAAAGTTGTCTATGGCCTTGATATATATAGTGAATTACAATGTGGATGAACACCGCGCCAGTAGGTCGAACAAAACATTAACATACATTCACATAAAGTGACTTATGGTGAACCAGCGCTGCGCCAGCAGTCCATACGGAACAAAAGTATACAAATATATTAAAAAGCCTACTCACTAAATACATCAGCGGTATTGTGAAGCAGTTCTGCTTACTCCTCATAAATATATTTTACCTTTTTAGTTTAACCATTTAAGTTTGATTTCTAATAATTTTATGCAATAAAAATGTACTTCTAATTTGCAAAAGGCAAAATAAAATCATAATTTACTTAGAATGTAATAAGCCTTTTATATATTAATTTATAATATATATTATAGTATAATAAGCCGGTAGACTTCAGTAAAATATAAAGTTATTAAATGTATACATAGTGTGCTGTTTGGAAACTGATCATTATAGACCGCTGCTTTAGGGGTCTGGCACATTATGGAATTTTTCAGACATTATAAAGACACTGCTGAAAGAAAAGGTCGTTATAATATTTTTATAGTAATGCAACTTGAATTATTTCTTTTGTTTATCTTACTTAAGAAGAATTGTTTTAAATATTTTAAATTTTGGAAACTACTCAAAGCATGAAATGGTTATAAAAATATATTTACTTTTTTATTTATTATATAATTATATTATTAATAAAGTAAATATATTTTTTATTTATATAATAAATAAAAAATATATTTACTTTTTTATTTATTATATAAAGATTTTAATAAAATTAACTACTGTTAGTTTTATTAAAATCTTATTGAAATACAACAATTTAATTACTTAAATAAAGAATTATACGCTTTGATAAATTGAAGTTTTGAAAATTAATCATAAATTGAAAATTTGTTTCTTTACTAAGCGATCATTAATAGTAATTTGTTACTTTTTATAAAAGTGTTGCTTAACTTTATGAAAAAATTATAAAGGAGAGTAGTTTAGAAATACTTTGTTCTAAAAAGTAATTTATTTTGTTTTAGTTAAGTTTTATTCTTCGTTAAGAATTCTTTTTTTAGTTAATATTTTTAGTAGTTCTATACCATCAAGTTAAGTTTTTCTTTGCGCTTTTTGAAATGTTCTCAAAGCATCTAAAAAGCTGTGGCCATGATGTCACAACTAAATATTATATGCGTGGTCAGATATAGAGTGCGATTGCACCTACTTCCTGACCAAGTCTGCTACATTAGTTCTTGATTGTTATTTTTTTAACATAATTTCTCTCGTATTTAAATATTTTCTTATAATTTTCTCGTTTAGCAGAGTTTAATATAGCCTAAGTTACTTATAAAATTTATAGCTCAAGTTATAATTTAAAGTTTAAATTACAGTTAAAGTGTAATTAGCAAGTTATAATGTAATGAGCAAGTAATACATTTAATACAATTAGAATATTACTTTTAGTAGTTGTTTTTATTTAACATGATACTTAAAATAATAAAAGTAAAAATGCAAATATTACAATAAACCACTTTTAATTAGCTATAATAAACTATTTAATTCAATCATGCTGACAATAAAACATGTTATTTTTCAAGAGTATTGAATTTTTATTGTAAAAAACTATAAAACAACAATAAAACAAACTGCAAAGTTGTTTTGACAATATAAAGAGCTTGTGTTGATGTTGAACAACTTCGTGACACCGGTTTATACAGTTTTATAGCATTAATAACATAAAACGCGTTTATAATAAAACAAAGTAAATCTAATAGAATTGATGTAATTAAATTAAAACATTATTGTCACTTTTTCACGTTTCACATGTTTGAAATGAGTAAGATCAAAGCAAAAAAAAAATTAAACACTGCGTTTTTTATAATTTATTGTTTCTTGATCTTGCGTACTATTAAAAGTTTAACTATAATAAATTAATTTTTTCATTCAAATGGTTTTTAAGTTGATGTTTGCATTCAATTTTTTCATTCAAATTGTTTTCCAATTAAAGTGAAAGAAAAATATTTGGTCTAATAAATCGAATTATATCTCCTTAAGTTTAAATATATGCTTAAATTATTTTTAGAAAAAAATTACTTTAAACAAAAGTAAAATAAATACAATGTTTCTATTTTCAAGAAACAAAAAATAATTAACTATTCAAACTATTTACGATTTAAATAAAACTTTCTTCCTCGCTTGCACTGTTCTAGCTAGATATACCTTTAACTCTCAGGAATGATCCTTGCTATGCCACTGTTTATTACGAAAGCCGCTGTAATTAAATTACGCTGCTGCAATTAAATTATTGAGCGTTAAATATCTTTTAAATTTTCCCTTTTTTTTTTTAATTTCAAGCTTCAATGGCAAAATTATTTGAGAATTTTAGAAGACTAAAGGTGTGCAAAGTTATATATTTTTCTGCTAAGTCAAAGAAAACTAAAGTTTGTTTTTCTTTTAAATTAGTTTTTAAATGTTGGAAGTAGTTAGCTTGACTCTTTGATTTAAAATGATTCTCTCATAAATTGCCTAACTGTTTATAAATCATTACAATGAATCTATCTAGGTAAAGGTAAAGTAAAGTTGCCAAGACTAAAGTAATTTAGAAGTTTGATTTTTAACATTGATAAAAATTAACTTTACTGATTTCATTTTTATAAAATAAAATTGCTGTAAATGTAATCAGGTAAAACCTTATTTAGAAGAAATTTATGAACAGATATGCTGCTATCTCAATTTTCTATGCTACAAGCCAATAGTTTTAAAATGCTTTTGTAATCAGCTATTTCTTGATGTTTTTAGTGCAAGAAGCTTTACATTTTGATGGTACTGACAAAAACAAACTGCATGAAGACCAAAAACACAACAGAAAAAAACTTAAAACTTATTTTTTTGCTTGTTTAAAGGATTACAATAATACCTTCAATGTTCATTTTCAAAAACAAATAAACTTTCGTTAAAAATTACAAAAAACTTCTATGGGACTTTGCTTCTTAAAGTATGTGGTTCTTGGTTTAGTTTAGACTTCTTTGAAAATTTTATTTTTTTAGACTTGCTAAATTTAATAAGATGAAACTGTTCAAATTTTATTAGCTTTTAAAAATAATAAAAAAAAACATTTTGCTAGAGAATAATTTTATGCAAAATAGACTATTACTTAAATGTATTTTCTCAAGAACTGTATTAGATATTAATCTAAAATTTTCAAAATATGCTTTTCTTATATATATACAAAGAAAAAAAAAATAAAGTTTTAGCAACCACCTCTGAGCGTGACTTGGGAATTCAAATTACCAATGATCTTAAAGTAGAAACCCAATCTATCATTGCCTCATGTAAAGCAAATCAAATGCTAGGCATCCTAAAACACACTTTCCAATCTCGTGATGCTTCTTTATGGAAACAACTCTATTCCTACATCTGTCCTTTACTTGAGTTTGCAATTCCAGCTTGCAACCCTCATTTGGTGAAGGATGAACAAACTGTTGAACTAATACAGTGCAGAGCCACAAAAATACCAGACAAACTGAAAAAGTTAGACTACGACTCCAGATGTTTACAACTTGGCCTATCTTCTCTTGTTGAACGTCGTAAACGAGGTGACCTCATCCAAAAATACAAAATTATTAATAACATCAACATACTCAACTGGTACTTTCCCCTCATCACAATTCCACCAAGAGCAAATCACAGAGAAAGACTTCACTTCGTTGTGAATTTAAAATAGTTATTAAAGCAGAGGTTTAAAAAGGAATTTTTTTTTTTTTTTTTTGGCATTCATTGATATTTTATTTGGTTGCAACCATTACACCAAGAATGCCAGGTCATGGTTTAGGGATTTATTCAGCTTCTTTAAAGATTTATCTATTATCAACAGGTTGTTGTTACCAGCAAAATGTGATATTTTTGGGTACCTTAACACATGTGTTTAAATCATTTATATAAGAAAAGAAAAGGACCCAAAGTTAAACCATGATTAAATATATAGACTTACAAGAATCTTTTTTACAGCCACTTTTAAAGATAGGCAACTTTAAATAAGTCAGGGTAATCGTGATTGAAAAGATTTATTTATTAAATTACTTCAAAGTTTGTTCAGTTCTTAAGATAAATATTTTTCAAAGAATGCTATTGGGTCCAGTTTTAGAGCTAAGAGTTGTATGTTTGTCTATTAGTCTATTAGAGTTGCATATTTGTTTATAAGAGTTGTATATTTGTCTATTTTTTGTGAATTAAATTTTGGTATAAAAAAATAGTCAGGATTTGGATTTTGACTTTCGCTATAAACACTTGTGACAATGTCATAATTTGTATTTATTTAAACACTTGTGACAATGTCACAATTTGTAATTATTTGTAAAATTCTACTATTTATATCCCATTGGATAAAATTGTGTGTAGCTTTACAAAATGCTTAAGTCAAAAAGAAGTTTGAGATAATCTAACTAAGTATCAAGCACAGTTGTGGTCTGTTGGAATACTGCATTTTTCAGTGTTTGATTATCTTGTAAAAGGGATATGGGATTCAAAACAGAGCACTATTGTGGTGTGCTGCAAATAGCATGGCAATAAAATTGTTCTAGAATTTGATGGTGCAATAGTTGAAGATGAAGCCTGGCTAGGAAGCATCAATTATGAGTTATAAGATAGCAGAAAGTATATTAACTCTATTGAGTTTGGCATTTAGGGAGCCCACAACGAGAACTATTGGTGAACAATTAAGTGTTAAGATTGAATGCACTTATAAATGTAAAATGTAATAATGCATAAAAAACTGTATAGATATACATAAAGACTATCAGCAAATAGAATTGTGGACCACAGCATAGTAAAATGTACAGCTACGAGGGCATAAATATGTCTGTATTATTTTGGTATAATTTAACACTAATGATTGAAATAAAACAAAACTACAAATTTGAAGTAAAACAAAAGACTACAAAAACTCAATTTTTTTAGTTAGTACTTTAACCAATAAAAGCAGTAACAAAATTTTTAAATTTGGACTGGAGAAGAAAAAAAGAAGTATTTTTACGAAAAGATAAAAATTATTAGATAGCAAACCTACGTTTCTCACTTGTGGTTGCCATTTAGTTTTTTGGGGGGCTATAGTTCTCTTATTTATTATCAGAGGTCATCTACCATAGGCATCATAAAGCCCAACTATTGGTTTATAGACTAAACTGAGTTTTCTGATAATTTATGGAATAGCAAGTAAGAAATAAATATTTATATTGGACCAGGTACAAATAGAGTGGAGAAAAATAGGTATTTCGCCCTATATTAATTGTGCCTAATTTATATTGACTAATTGTGGGTACAAATCCCTGGGTTTTTAGAATAAAATAGAATAGAAGTTTGTTGGATATAAATATTTCAAAAGTTACAGTATTAAATTTTTGTAACTTAATATGGGTACTGTTTACTAGACATTTTATAAACGCTTAACTCTGAATAAATATTTTAAGTTAAAAATTAATTTTTTTTTCAAACATTTTTCTGGTTTAATTTTTAAAATGAAAAAAAATATATATAATGATCTGATTGTATGAAAATAGTACATATCTATGTAAAAGAAAATAGTTTTGACTGCATATTGGTTGCATCTTTTTTCAAATTTTCTTTAATTTATTTTTATCATTATCATATCATTTTTCTCTTCTGTTTTTTCAATGTAGCAAACTCTTTTTTCTAGAGAGATACTGTGAGTTTTTGCAAAGATCATCAAATTGCAATAATGGCTTACTGTCCTCTTGCACGTGGTAAATTGTTTGACACGGAGAAGTGTGCTGTTATTTCACTACTTAGTGAAAAGTACTCTAAAACAAAAGGACAAATACTTCTTAGATGGGCTGTTCAAAAGGACTATATTCCCATTCCAAAATCAGTTAATCCTTTAAGAATTCATGAGAATTTTCAAGTGTTTAATTGGTCTTTGTCAAATGATGATATGATTGCTATTGATAAATTAGATGAAGGGCTGGAAATATCTATAGCAAGTCGCACTATGAAAAAATACTTTGAAAGTTGTAAATAATTTTTAATTTTTGTAAATAAAATTTGAAATAAATTAAATTGTAATGGCTGCTTGTTAATTTTTTTTAATTATTGTTAAATGCCAGTTGTTTGTTGAAAAAGAATTTTCCTAGCATTATGAGTTTTTTATTTAAATGACAAATTTTATTATTTGTTAACTTTTCTTAAAAATACTTTGGATTGACAAGTAAAAACGAAATTAAAAATAAAAATTTTTCATTTTTTATTTTATATACTTTAAAAAAATTATAAAAATAGTTTTAATCATTAAATGAATTAAAATTCAAAATTTAATGCTATTTAGAATTAAATAGATGTCTTTAAATTTTTGATTTAAATCAGACAAAAATTTTTTAAACAAAGCTTTTTTTGGAAGATTTACTAAACTATTTTGAAAATATTAAAGTTCAATACAAGTTTTCTGTTATCAAAAAAAATAAAGAAGCTGCAGAATCAGCAAACTCATGACTGTAGTGTATTTTTTAAATATTAGCAACTTAAGCTCTACTGGTTTTTTAGGAAAAGAATGTAACCATCAGATTTTTTTTGGAAAAATTTCATGTAATATGATATGCAAATGGTAATTCATGCTAGTTATAATATTTTAGTAGGATATTTATATAAGTAGGACATTTGATGTTTATTAAGTTCTGGCAGAAATGCTTTTAGGACTAAAAAATAATATAAATTTATGTGCTGATAATCAATAAGTTATACCTCATTAGTGTTATGTCAATTTGAGATTTTATTTTTTAAGAAATTTAATTTAACCTTTGTAGTTAGTTGCTACTGAATCATTATGAAGGCAGGATCTGGGCAAATTACGTTTTTTGGTACTTTTTTTTTCTTGTAAATATTCCAGATATAGTTAAAAAGAAGATTTTAACATGGTTTAAAATTTGCTCTCTTTTACTATATCTGAGTTATGAACAAGAAAAACATCAGTTATTTAATTAGATATCAGTTTATTAAAAGTTAGTTTTTATAATTTGTTTTTTCCTTTGTTATTGTTATATCATATACTTTTGTAGGTTTTTATTGAGCATATGTTTTTATTTTTATCTTCCATACCACCCAGCCTATTTATATTTCAATTGTTTCTATGTCTTTTGTTATGTTTATTTGTTTCTGTGTTTATTTGTTTTTATATTTATTCTATTATATTACTCATATTCATACATCTCCATAATTTTTTGTACTACAGGTACCTGTTTGATACAAAGTTTTAATTTTAATATTGTGAATTTATACCACAGTTATTTGTAATCATTTTTGCATTTATTATACAAAAGTATAATAATATAAAAATTTATATTTTTTATTTTTTATTTTATGTATTTGACAGTATTTTAACAAATATATTTTATTTAAATATATGAAATTTATATTAACTTAAGTTTAGATTGAAATAGAAATATTGGTTGTCCAATGGGTTTGAAATAATGGCAATTATTGATTTCGCACCACTAAGAATACCTTTGTATAGGCGGCTTCAAACCTTGGCTGTTGTATTATACTTCTATTCATTCTATTTTGGGGCGCTGCTTGGAGTTGGTGTTATTCTTCTGCTTCTGTTCAGTTCGTATTATCCTATTGCTTTGCTTTACCTTGGTTGGGCTTATCTATGGGATTCTGGCACTCCCAGTCACGGAGGTCGAAGATCAAACTTTATGAGAAGTTTGAAAATATGGAAATACTTTCGTGACTACTTTCCAATTCAGTTAATTAAAACTGTTGATCTTGACCCAAAAAATAATTACATATTTGGATACCATCCTCACGGAGTTTTATGTGCTGGAGCATTTGCATCATTTGCCACAGAAGCAACAGATTTTTCTACTGTTTTTCCTGGAATTACACCTCATTTATTGCCTTTAATGGGTATTTTGTTTATTGTTGTTGTTTTTGTTTACATATGTATGTATATATATATATATATATATATATATATATATATATATATATATATATATATATATATATATATATATATATATATATATATATATACATACAATGTGTGTATATATATATACATACATACATACATACATACATACATACATACAATGTGTGTGTTTGTGTGTGTGTGTGTGTGTGTGTGTGTGTGTGTGTGTGTGTGTGTGTATATATATATATATATATATGTATATATATATATGAACACACACATTGTATTATGTTTAGCGCTATTTAAGCCACCATTGTTTCGTGATTATATTATGAGTTCGGGTATGTGCAATGTTTCACGCGAAAGTTGTGAGTATATATTGACAAAAAAAGGTCCGGGAAATTCTATATGTGTGGTTGTTGGAGGTGCAGCAGAAGCATTCAACGCACATCCATATGAAGACTATGTTCTTATTATTAAACCTAGAAAGGGCTTTATTAAACTTGCTATTAGAACAGGGTTTGTTTATTTTTTATTTATTAATATTTTGGTCAAACTAAGTTTGATTGATGTTTTAAAACTTGGTTCTGAATCAAGCTTTTGGGATTTATCTTTTTTTTTTCTGTCTTGAAATTTTTTTTTCTGTGTTTAATATTTTTAGTTATTTTACATATTTTTTATTAAGAATAATTTATAATTATTTGTCTTGTTTCACATTTTTGAAGCTAATGGTTTGGGAACTGTAAAAGTGGAGCTGTATACGTAAGGCACGTAGAACAGTCGATCCTGGCTTCTGAGCAACTGCTCCATATGTCTAAAGTATATCACGATGCTTATATACAAGAATACCATTACAAAGGTGTAAGCGAATATATATTTTTAAATATTTCCGATTTTTTAGAAGTCATTTGGTTCCTGTGTTTGCTTTTGGTGAAAATAATTTATTCAATCAAGTAAAAAACCCTCGCGGTTCAATGCTGCGTAAGATACAAGAAAAGGTTCAAAGTCTTGTTGCATTCGCACCAGTGTTGTTTTATGGTAGAGGAATATTTCAATACAATTTTGGACTCATACCACATAGGCGACCAGTAAATATAGTTGGTATGTCATTTTAAATAATTTTCGTTTTTAAATTAACGTAATTATGTTACGACCTTTTTTATTTCTATTTTTAATTTTTAATTAAGTTTTTTGGTTTTTATTTTCCTGAGCTCACTTTATCATCTTATTACACTCACATATTTTACAATTATAATTTCTATTTTGAATTCGTTTTTTTTAAAAGTTGGTTCGCCGATCCCAGTGGTTAAGTCAGAAAATCCTACTTACGAAGACATTCAAATACTGCAGGATACATACATCAATAGTTTGGTGAAGCTCTTTGAAGAAAATAAGCATCGATATGAAAAGAGAACGGATATCAAACTTGTTATAGAATAAGCTCTGTTTAAAATGTTAGATATTAAACATTTTCAAATATTTAAAAAACTAATAAATAAAGGACGATATTTATCGATCATATATAACAGTAAATGAAAATAAATTTTGTTAAATGAGAACGTAATTGGAAGAAAATAGGCACGTTGCAAATAGTTTTTAAAAAGTAAATCCTTAAATGAGAGAAGCACTTCTTATAAGTGAGCGGGAAATTAATAATTTTTTTTTTATTAATTTAGTTTGATATCAGTTTTAAACGGGTATTTAATGTGCTTACTGAGAAATCAAGAGGCTTGTTATGTTGTGATTTTTTATATATATTTTTTTATATTTAAAAACTAATTATAATATTGATGATTTTTTTTTTTGGAATGAATTGGTTTATTTACGGTATCTCAGTAGCGTAACCATGATGTTGACTTCGGTTTCTGTTATGAGTAATGGTTTGTAATAACATGTAATAAAATGTTCATTTGATCAAGTTTTATCTTCATGTAACTAATAATTTTAAACAAATTTACCAAATCAATGCGTGTTGGGCTACTGCAACGCGAAGGAATAATTTGATTTATAGATTACATTTTTTTTTTATAAAGAAATTTATAATTAAATTTATCAAATGTTATTTGTAAAGATATATTAATGTTAAATTAAACCTCTAAATTTTACAAAGTTTTATAAAGTTTCCTAAACTAAGTCTATGAAATTGACTATAAGAATAATCGCGCATTCCTAACCCAATAGGAGACTGGATGATTTGAAAAAAAGGTAGTTGTTTTGTGGAAGCTTTTTTTGGCTATTTGATGGGCAAATATTGGATCAATTTCGACACCACTAAAATGTTATTAACCTCGTATAATATTTTCATTGACGATTTTTCATCAACTCTCGTTGACTGTCGTGTAATACTCATCATGTAGCCTGCCCAGTTTAGGCAATTTAGGATTGTTATCTAAACTAAAAAAACTAAACTGCATGTCATATAAGATCAAGATTTATTTCATGACTTTCAATACTTTTTATATTCACGTAATACTTAAAACTTGAATTTTATTTAACGTTTCAATTACTCGATTTTATGCAATGACGTCAAAGTCTAATGACGTAAAATTGTTTCGTTGCAAACAAAAGAAATTAGCGTTTTTAGCGGCGTTAACGCTCGATCTAATTATCTTTTAAAAACAAAAAACTTTATGAAGTTTTTCCCGGCCAATACGGCTAAGGAGCATTCATAAAGTATGTAAGCAGCAATTGATATACGACCCCTTCCCCTTATATGCACCTGTATGCTTTTAACCCACCCACCTCATTCTTCCTCGTAAGTACGTGTTGTTTGTTAAATTGTCCCACACCCTTTTCCAAAGAGAAAAAAAATTTTAGTACATTGAAAATAAAACAACTTTAAGCTAATTCGACATTACTCTGTTACATAGTAATAATTTTTTAAACATGAATTTGATTTTTTAAAAGAGTACGAGAGCCAATTTGTGTACATACCCGTTTTTGCACATAGTTGTCCAAAAATGGGTACTAACTTCATCGAAAACAAAATCTCTTAGAGATTCTTTAGGTATTTGGAATCAATTTAAGGAAAAATAAAATCTTTTAATTACGTTCGCAGAAGAAAAATGTGTTTCCATTAAAAAACTTTTCTTAGCCTTATTAAGCCCTTTGTTGGCCTTGTTGCAAACATCTCCAACCAATATCTGTAAGGGTCATGTCGAATTTCTATTCCTTCTTTGATGAAAATTAAAATTTGGCAGCAAAAAAGTTTATACTTTTTCAGGCTGTGATAAAATTACATATGATTATTTTAGAATATTTTTTAAAAATTGATTACTTGTTTTAAATTAATTGAACTATAGTTGCTCTCACTTTTTGATGGACCAGTTCTATTTTATTGATAGTGAACTCCAATAATGTAAACAATTTTTCTATTAAATACTTTAATTTTAAGCTGAGTAATAAGACTAATTGATTGTATTTGTCAAAAAATGCCTAACGGATGATGCGGAAGTTATCGGACAAAATAAAAACGTCAATAACTTATTTATAAATAAAAAAACAAACTACTATTATATTTTTTTAAAATAAAGCATTTATCTTTTAATAAAAATATATTATTTTTTTATATGAAAAAAACACCACCATCAGCAATTGATCTCAATTTTTCTCTGACGCCTTTTATATGCGACTGTAAAAAGTTTAAATCAATTTCTTGTAGTTTTAGTTTAATGCGATCAATCAAAACTTGCTCTGTTGAAGCTTGCCAATCTCCCTCGTAAACCTTCTGTGCCAAATGTCCCCAAAAAATTTCAATTGGTCCTGCTTGTGACACATTTGGGGGATTGGATTCTTTATCAACGTAATAGACATATTAGTCCATCCAATTTAGAGAATCTTTAGAGTAATGAGAACTTGCTAAATCTGGCCAAAATAAATAGTCAAAGTCTCCATGATACTTGGGAATAAATGGAAGAAGTCGTTTTTCTAAACATTCATTAATATAGATTGATTAATATAGATTGCTACAGCCTTGGAAGTGCGAAACAATGGCTCGGACATACCACGGTCAGATAAGGCTATCCACATTAAAAATTTTCTTGGAAATTTCTCTTTTCCTATAAAACGAACACTTTCTGGGCATGTCTTTTTGTTGTTTGTGTAGTATCCAGAATTTCCAGGCATGTTGTCCCCTGCAAAACAAAAGTATTTTTCGTCAGAGATGGCTAGAAGCGATTTTGTGTTATAGAGTTGGTTAACTAGTTTCCTGCTTCTTTTCTTTGCCTTTATTTGTTGTTCTATAGTGTATTTTGGAGTCTTTTCACGTTTTCTATATTTAATATTCATTTTTTTTAACTGACGACCAATTGTCGATTGATTTACACCGAATTTAATACCTATTTTTCTCTGACTGACCCCCTTTTGATTGTTGACAAGTCTCGTTAATTTGGCTTTCTTTTCTCCAGTCCAGGATGTCGGACAACCAGGGTGCTTTCTATCAGAAAAAGATTGAACAGTTTCAAGTCTTTTTAGGTTATCATATATTATACTTCGAGCAAATCCTTCCTTTTCAAAATGATTTACGATTAATTTTTTTTTATATTAGGTTTATTTACAAAAAATATTTTTAGTCGCTTTCGAAAAGATTCTCGTTCAGCTGCATTTAACCTCATTTTACCTCATTTTTGACTAATTATTATGCTCAAATAATGAAATTAGGATTTGTCCGATAAATTCCGCATCACCCGTTGATTCAGCAAAAACTCTCAATGGTTGCAGTCAGGGGTGGTGCCAGCATTTTTTGGTCTTCAAGGTATCTAATTAACATGGAGCAAACTCCAAACATTTATACGTTTATAATAAGAATAAATCAAATAAGGATGCTTTGCATAAAATTGCGATGATTGGAGCCTGGGAACAAAAAAGGCTCAAATTTTTAGCTTCCCACCCCCCTGCCCCAAACGAGAAGCAACAAGTTGATGAAATATTTTTTGTACTATTTTTAACTAGACTTATATTCGAGAAATTTTAAGTTTCATAGTACAATTTCTCATAATTACTCAAAAATTATGACCATATAAAATTTGCAACCTCCTCAAATTGAGGAGGTTTAAACTTTATATAGTCATGTTTTTTAAACGCTAAAATATTTTACTATGAAATTTAAAATTTATCGATGAATATAAGTCTAGTTGAAAATAGTTTAAAAAATATTTCATCAACTTGTTGCTCTCATGTTTGGGGAAGGGGGTGCTAAAACTTTGGGGCTTTTTTGTTTCCAGGCTCCAATCATCGCAACTTTTTGCAAAGCATCCTTATTTGACATAAGTATAAACATATAATTGTTTGGAGTTTGCTCCATGTCTGGAAGATAGATATCCCGAAGACCAAAAAATGCTGGCGCCACCTCTGCACAGTGGGCCAGTGACTGGACAAAAGTATAAAAACTAAAATCAGAATTTTGATGCCTAAATGGTGTCGAACCTATTTAAAGACATTATAAAACAATTTAAAACCGTTTATATACACTTAAAGTTTTAATGAATATACTAATGCTGTGGTTAAAGTAAATGTAAATTAGAAAAAAAAAATTATAAAGAGAAAACTGTTGTTTAAAAAATCGAGGGAAATAAATAAAATTTACATAAAATATTGCGCTTTTTAAAATATTATATTATAACTCTATATATTATCTAGATTTTAGTTGTTAGACTAAGATTGGTATGTAATTAACATATTTATAGCAAATTTAAGTATGCTTAATCTGTTATATTTTAATGTCTAACTTTTGCTTTTAATTGACAATATTTTTTTTTATTGCTACATCTTGCTTTTATACTCAGATATTTTAAAGCTTATATATGTTTGCTTTAATAATTTCATAAATCTGGCTGCCACTAGGCGCCACTTAGGTTTTCTTTTACGTTTGAACTCTTTTACCTAACAAAAAATCTGTAATTGCGCTCAAAAATTTTTATTTGCACAAAATTTTAAAAAACGTGGAAAACATATAATCCGGTCTTAGTCATACAAAACGTATTACTGAACAATAATATATATATATTTTTTATTTTTTTATTATTTTATATATTTAAATTTTGTTCTTATTTATTTAGCGCTTGTCAAACCAAATTGATTTAATAATCTATTTTGGTTGCTTTGGTTGTGGCTACTCATTTTAGATGTTAAAATGCTGTTTTTATTAAGGCTTCATGAGTGTCACAAGAAGCAAAATTCACTAATTTATTTGACTCAACAGTCTTTTGTTTATTTATTTTGATTATGTTAAGAGATGGATTCAAAGTAAACTAACCGGTGCAAGGTTTATTATAAAGAATTCAGTTTGGCTTGAAAATGATTTTAATACCACATTAATGAAGAATATTAAAAATAAACAACTCGGCAGACCTACATTATCATTTCAAGAATCATGATTAAAAACAAAGAAAAGTTGCAACTTTGTCAACTTTGAATTCTTGTGAATTATTGTTTGCTAAGCTTGTACTACTTATAGATTACATTGTCAAAGATTTTTGATGATTGTGAATGCATGGGAACAATATAAACATACAAATTTTAAAAATTCTGCAGACGCTCGTAAAATCTGTTAATTAGAAAAACTAATTAATTAAGTTAGAATACAATTTTGTTCCTCAGGAAAACAAGTTTATCTAGCAATGTGTCATATTAAACTTAAATAAGTTTTGCTTTTCACGAGCAAGGGTCTCATAATAAAACAGGTGCTAAATAGTGTACATAGCGCAAATAAAACATATGCAACTAATATAAGTTAGTTGCTGCTAAGCAAAATTAGGTATCCATAGCAACTAAATAAAAAATATATTCACGTTTTTAAAAAGCGCGACCTCATATTGGTACTTATATAAAATATGGTAAACATAGCACTCGTAAAAATATCTCCAAATACCAAAACTAGATTTTCCGAAATTTAGTACCCATAGCAACGAATTAAAAAAATAACACTTTCATAAGAAGCGCAGACATCATATTATTACTTATCCTAATTTTAGTCAATATAGCCCTAATATTAAATTAGTTATGAATTTTGTCCAGTAAAAGTGAATTCTGGCCCACTGTGCTCTGGTTGTAGTTACTCTCGTGCTTTCAATTGCATATTTGTTTGGTGGTTCAATCTCAAAGAAGATCTGTCACAGATTGAATTTGATATACTGAATCAAAATACAAAACTGACCTGAAAACTGACTATATCAAAGCTTCCATTCTTTCATATATATAATATAGGCGATAATATATGTTTATTTATGTCTTACTTATCAATATCTTTTTTATTTATACATAACCACGTCATATTACATGGGTGACGACTTTTTTTTCTTAAAAAAGTCCTCTATATCTATCTTCTTTAAAAAAGGTCCTTTAGAAAAAAAGTGGCAACCCCCTCCCCCCCTTCCCTCCTACCTCCTTCCCTTCTTTCCCCGTGTCATAGGCCCTGTATCACGTCAAATCTGAGAACCATTTGAGAGTCATGTTTTCATAGGTAAAAAATTTCTAGTTTTCTTTACTTCCTTCATCATCCGAGCATTGTCTTTTTGTAACTCTTTTTTTTTAACTCAGGTATTTTCTTATATGTTAAATTCATGAAATGCTTTACATATCTAGTAGAAACAATTATATTGTTTACTCTCTGCTTTAAAAAACTGTTTTGTTAAACCTATCTTTACATAGAGTGGTAAAAATACAATTTATTAATGCAAATCAAGAGTTTCTTCCCAGCTGCCACATCTACTTTTACTTTCGGAATTAAAACCTGTATAGACACGTGTTTGTCACGATCCTGACGAAAACCAAAAGCACGATTATTTCCCGGGCCGTTTTACACAAGTTTAACACGTCTTTTTTGTGATATTTAAGTCAAATTTAAAATTCGCGTGCTGTGTCAGTCGCAGTGAACCTCTGGTTTCACATTCTTTACAAAAATTTAGTATTATATAATACGTTTCCGTGACAGTGAAACCAATAATATTTTAACTGGTGTTTTTATAGTTAATTTCACGGAATGGAAACCGTTCTTGGCATGTGTAATTCTTTTTGTTTTAGAAGGTTTCAAACGCGCAACAGAAACCAAGAGTAACTTTTTTCTGAGTTGTGCCGGCTGGGTTAATAATGTTTTTAGCTTCTTTTTTTTTTTTTTTTTTTTTAGGTATGTGGGGTAGATAACTTTCAAATATGGAGCAAAGTTCAAACTTGTGTACGTTTATGCTTAAATAAAATGAAAAGACTCAGCAAAAATTGCATTGTTATGAAACTTTTTTATTATATTTTTTTTTTGTCAAAATATGTCAATTGCAAAACTTAAAAAAAGCTTAAAAACACCTTAACGATAAGTTTATTTTAGATTTCTCAGCTACTTGCAAGCAGGGTCGTAGAGGGGTGTAGTGCCCTCTACGAAAACCTTAATTAAAACTTTATCGGCAAAACGCGACCTCAGAGACTCCAAAATATGCTATTGAACAATAATGGCAAAAAAAAAGGAAACTTGTTAGCCAGCTTTATAATACGAAATCACTTTTTGTCATCAATGATGAAAAATACTTTTGTTTTGCAGGTGACAACATTCTTGGAAATTCTGGATGTTACAAAAATAGCAAAAAAAAACATGCCTAGAGTTCAAATTATAGGAAAAACGAAATTTCCAAAACAATAATTAATGTGGTCATATCTAATCGTGGTATGCCCTAGCCATAGTTTCTTACTTTCAAGGCTGTAGCAATAAATACAACGATTTATGTTGGTGAATGTTGAGAAAAACGACTTCTTTCCATCATTCACAAGTATCATGGAGACTTTAGTCATTAATTTTGGCAAGATTTAGCAAGTTCTCATTATTCTAAAGATTCTTTAAATTGGATGGACAAATATGTCAATTACGTTGATAAAGAACGCAACCTTCAAGCACGATTAATTGAAATCTTCAGGGGACATTTGGCATAGAAGGGTTACGACGGAGATCTCCAAGCTTCAACAGAGCAAGTTTTGATTGATTGCAATAAATTAAAACTTGATTAGACTGATTTTAAAGCTTGATTGCACTGATTTTATTTTTATCAGTGATTGGTATATATATTCTGATTATTTTTTATTAAACGGGGGTCTTGAGCTTGGGGCGAGTTTAAAAATTAATAAACGCCCCCTCTCGTTTATTAAGTACCTAAGATATGCATCAATGTCCTATAAACATTTTTGCTTGCAAGCCTTTTGCATGAACTGGGTATTGGTTCTGCAATTCTTTATTCCAATGATGATACATATGGCTTTGAAAGAGTTTTGATGTTTTTTTAATATAAAATTTGATTTTAAAAAAACATCGATATTTCATTATCAAGATACAAAGCGTTTAAAAAAACATGCTTAATAAGTTATTAATAAAAGAGTTATAAGATTTATAAACAGAAGAGCTTTAAAAAAAAAAGGATCGATTATATAAAAAAACTGTCATCACAAAGCCTACTCATTTTAGATCTTTTATGCTATTTTCTTGTTTTCTCAGAATTTTATTTTAACGACACTTACCTTAACTTGAAACATATCTCATGGTTAAAGCATTTTACTTCAAATTTTCGGGAGTTATTAAACATACCCAGATGAAGAGAGTAAATGGTACGCATTTTTTAAATTTCGATTGATTTTTTTGTTTTGCCATTAAAAAACATCAAGCATCAATAAAAAAAAAAATGCGTTGCAAGTGTAGGTAAAAAAATGTTTAATTTTGAAAAAAAAAATTGAACCATTGATGGCAAACTTTATTTTAACGCAATTTTAATAGTTTAGTGCTTTTTTATGAATGATTATCTCTCTGTTAAACGACATTTACGTTGCAAGAAATAATAAAATTAAATCAAAAAAAAAGATTAAATCAAATCAGTTGGGATTTTAAAAGGTTTTTAACAAAGCTTAAAGTTAATTTTTTTGTGGTTATCCACCTTAAATAAAACCAATAAAATATAATTCCATAAAATAGTGTTACAGTACCACAGTATGACATTACCTAGAAATATACCATACTACAATGTTATATTGATATTTCACAATGCCTGTTCAAGCCCTTTTAAAAAGTTGCAATATCAATTTGTTCATAAGGGCAAGAAATTTACATTGGGAAGAATTCTGATATTAAGGCGCAGTGTTTCTCACTTATAAATAGCAATGAATGCATTATTAAGTATAGAATCGCACAAGATTATGTTTACAACAACAAATAGATATTCTTTCAACAGCAAGTTTACAGATACTTTGGGCGCGACTATATTCAAAATTACGGTTATCTAAAAAAGACAACTGCAAAAGCAATAATTTAATAACTAATACCACAGTAATTATTTCTATGTTCCTTAAAAACAAAGGGATGGCACATAAAACTAAATTTAGATCATCGATTTAGGTTTTTTATTTAAATTATTTACAATTCAGTTTTAACACATTGGTGTTTACTTTGAAAATGCTTTTTAAGTGCAGTGGCTGTTATAAATGCTTTAAAACACACTTCGCACTTGTGAGGTTTTTCAGCATCGGATGCATGCGTCAAATAATGTTTCTTCCAATTACTTGAAAATTTAAGAGGCATTGGTTTAGAGCAAAGCTTACAAACTAGAATAATTTTAACGTAAGGATTTTCAAAATTTTGAACATATTGCAGAGCCGAGTTAACTGAGCCAGGCACACTTCTCAACGAATCACTTTTTGAATTCTGCAAAATAAAAAGGAATTCATTTAAGTTTGCAAATAACCTCAAACCTCAATTATGTTATATAATCAGGACAGTGGCTTCGGCCGTGTAACTAAGTAAGCGCAGTTATTAAATATCGAATATTATAGTTAACTATAAAACTTTAGACTAGTTTTTTCTTGAAGATTTTAAGTATAGGTTTGGTAAAAAACTCAATTCTCTTCACAAAGGATGCATCCCACTCATTGATCCCACTCGCTTTTAAATCTTATGTCCTGATTCGAATAAGAATGTTCTTTTTCAACGTGCTTCCTTAACTGGTCCGCCCGAATATAAGATTTTTCACAATGTAAACACGAATGAGGCTTTTTATCAGAATGCGTCATAAAATGAGCTTTCCAATTAGATGATCTTTTAAATGACTGCTCGCGATTACAAATCTTACAAACAACGATTATCTTAACATAAGGATTTGAGAAATTCTCCAAGGACTTTACACTTGATGGTATGCTTTGTTTCTATAAGAAGAATTAAAACTAAAATAATTTCTATATCTAAATTTTTGAACCGAAGTGTCTGTTCTGATTAGTACATTAGAGTATATACTCGAGTTTTAACACTTTTTTTCGCACGGAAAATTTAATACTGAATAATCTAATAAATAAGGACTTCAATGAAAATAAATAAAACAAAAACAAACACACAATAACTCGTAAACTTTTGAGTTAAAGTTTGAATCAAAGTTTAAAAGCTTGAATCAAAGTTTAAAAGTTCAAATCAAGATATTGCTACCAGTATTCTAACTTCATCTTGCTATCTATACATTCCGGCTTTTCATGCTTTAGCAAATGTTTTTTCAACTGAGGTGCAGTAACAAACGCATTTGGACACAAATGACATTTATGAGGTTTTTCCTCGTTTGAGACATGACTTAAATAATGAGTTTTCCAATTATGTGCAAACTTAAGACTTTGCTCTTTATTGCAAACTTTACACACAACAATAAGCTTAACGTAGGGGTTTTGAAAACTCTCTACATATTTCAAACTCGAAGTATTGCTAGTCTTTCCTTTGCAACTTTGGCTGGACTAAAAGCAAGAGAATTTATTCGATAAAAAATCTTTAATGTGACAGTCAACTCTCTCTAAGAAAATGTTTCCATTATATATATATATATATATATATATATATATATATATATATAATATATATATATATATATATATATATATATATATATATATATATATACACAACATATTGAATATCTAAACTCAGTTAATTTTTAGATTCATGTGCGAAAATAAACACGGTCATAAATACGTTAATGACAAGTTGTACGTCATATACATAAATATTCAACGAATACAAGCATATTTATAATAAAATACTCCCATACTTACAATATAATTAATAAAACAACCATAAAACATGAAAATCATTATTCAAACTGATGCTCATAAGGTTCATTTTGAAATATTTTTTTATTATGTTTTTTGAGATGATTTTTCAAATTTGTTGATGTAACGTAACCTTTGCCACAAAATGGACATTTGTGAGGAAGATCTTCTTTAGGAGCATGCGTTAGGTAATGTCGTTTCCAAGTAGCAGCAAATTTTAAAGACTGCTCTTTATTACAAATTTTGCATGCTAATATAATTTTTACATAAGGATTTGTAAAGTTTTCCAAATACTTAAGGCTAGAGGTACTCGAATCATTCTTCTTTAAAAATGCCTAAAGCAAAAGTTAAAAAAAGTATTTTTTTACTTTTCATGAACTGATTGCAGGAAACTCCCTCATAAGAGAATATAAAAATTTATCAACTTATAAACCATTATGGCACAAAATTATGTAAACAGTAGAGATAACAGCTTAATCTACCAGCTAGTGAATCCATCTTGTTCAGTTTTTAGATCACTCTGTTTAATCGAAAGTTGACTTTGATGACGTTTCATGTGTTTTTGTAAAAGTCCATTTTGAGCAAAGCTTTTCCCACAAATTTCACATTGAAATGCCTTTGAACCAGTTTGATGAGTCAAAAAATGACGCTTCCAATCAAATTTAAACTTTTGTGACTGCTCTTTACCACATACTCTGCAAAGGTAAGCAATTCTAACATATGGGTTATCAAAGCTATCAACATTTGTTGGTTTTTTCACATCAATTTTTTTCTATAAAGAATTGTAGAAATACTGAAAGTCTTTGTTTTTTTCTTTCAAATAAAAAACAACAACAAACAACAACAAAAATAACTGAAAGACATGTCAAAAATATTTTCACACACGCACACTCTGTCAAAATGTTTCTTGTTGATGCATCGACAAATTCAAATTTTGTTTCAATATATCACGACTATGTATTTTTTCGTGGCGCTTTAAATCGCAAGACTGCTTGAATGATTTTCCACAAACAGAACATTGAAATTGTCTCTCAGCAGAGTGAAAAGAGTAATGTTTTTTCCAGTAATTAGACTTAGGTAATTCCTTAGCACAAACTCGACACTTGAAATGAACAGTCACGTATGGGTTGGTCCAATTAGCAAAAGAATTTTCTGATGATACATCAACATTTAGAGCCATCTAAATTTCGATGGAAAAATTTTACTTAACTATTTTCATTTGCAGTTAACTCTCTCATTGAAAAACAAAACTAACCTTACAAGATAAAACCAACTACAAAGAATAAAATTGAGTGAACTAGCAGTCTATGTTTAATAAGCCAATGCAGACTAACAATTAATTAGCTCAACCAATTAACTCTTTAACTTTCTGATAAAATTAACTGCTCAAAGTATAAAATCCCTAAAAATTATTTTTAAAAAATAGAAGACTTAGTTTTACTTATATATTTATGTATTATACTATATTTTGTATTGTAAAAGTTAAACTGTAGAAATTTTACAAAGAAGAGTGACAAGCAATTACAGCTGCAAAGACAGGCTGAAAATATTAGGAACTCTGTCTTTAGAAATGCAAAGAACAAGGGATGATCAAGAGAAACAAAATCCACAAGGGATATAAAACAATATGGATAAACTTATTAGACACCAACCATCATAAAGTAGATCATAAAAACTTGCAAAGATTGCCAAGAAAACAACAAAATTTTAAATAATTGGAACAAACTAAGTTCACAAACAATAGAACAATTAATTAGGAGTTAGACATTAGCTATACTAAATAACAATTAGTTCTATTATAGTTTAAGTTGATACATTCAGAACATTCAGTTTCTTTTAAAAACAAAACTTATAACCTTGTATTCATTCAGTTTCTTTTAAAAACAAAACTAAAATAACCTTGTATTATTAATATTTTGTTGTTTTGTTCCTAACTAAGCAATATGAATGACTAACGGTAAAATTCTTAATTGTAAAGCTTAAATCTAAAGCTAAATGATACTAGCATAATAAAACAAAAATAACCAAAATTATGTTAAATATCATTATAGTAATAAATATTAGAGTAGCTTTTATTAAAGATAATCATCCTTGTATAATAGTAAATTGGAGCAATTAGGTCATATAAAAAACATGCAGAAATGTATCTACAAAATTACAACAGAACATGGAGGAAAACAAATCCTTTACTTTTTATACATTTTAATAATCAGATATTATTTTTATACCAAGAGTTTAGCACTAAAACAATGCTCAATTTGTATAAAATTCAAAATTGCAATAGAAACAAAAAGTTTTTAAATATTGAAAAGTCATTGCGATTTAAAGAAAGAAAAATTCATGACAAATGCAACTAAGAAACTCTTAAAAACTCGATATTATCATTGTTCAGATTTGAGATCAATAAGTTATTAATGATCAATGTTTAAAAACTTTTCTTGAGATAGTATGTGCTGGAATATTTAAAAATGTTGGTTGGTTTAAATAGTAACTAAGAAAATTGCTGAAAAATGAAGCAGCATTTAATTTTTTGATGCAAGTAGATTTAGTTTCTTGAATTATTACTTATTTTAAAACATAATTTTTTGAAATTACCTTAAAAAAAAAAGTTATCTATTTCCTTGAATATGATGGGGTTTGACATTTAACACAACACTATGTTCCACTTTATCAACATGCATGTCAAACATCATTTCATCAATGTTGCATATCAACACTACTGTTTAGTAAATGCTGTATCATCACAACCTCAACATAATACCAACACCACCATTACTGCTTAGTAAATGACATCCACAATACCGACATAATCACAATACCAACATAATAAGGTCAAGTGTTATCCTTTTCCATTACTCCAATATTTTAAAAATTTATTTTGAAAGTGCTCAATTACAAAGCGTAATAATTTAATTATGATATTTAACTGTTAATTTTCTTTTCAAGAAAAATAAACAATCTCTAATTAACACTACGAAATTTTGAATAAACCTAACCATTATCATTTTTAAACACCTTTTTCTCTTCATATTTCAACAGCCTATACATTTACTTTAACCTCTTATGAGAGAGTTGACTGCAAGATATTTAGCAGAAAATATTGTTTTATGCAACATTTGTCATTTGACAAGACAGCCATAAGTAGTACTTTTTAACTGTCAAACATAAAATTTAAAAAACTGTATAAAAATATAAGATTCATGGAACACTTACATTTTCTTCAGATTCTTGTTTCATTTCATTTCCAAAGTTGAGAGGAACTTTGGCACGTTGAGGAGAGTTGAATTGTTGGGGTGAACTGATTAAAGGTCGCATTTGTTGAATAATATTTGGAGACATAGGAACTGACTGAGGTGTACGAGGCATGGCCATCATATTCTACAAAAACAAATAAAATTTATGAATAACTTTGTCTTTTAACAAAGAAAACAGTTAAAAAATAATTTGAAAACAAATAATGAAACTAAATCATTAAATTATGAGAGGAATTTCATATTTTCTTAACAGACCTCTTTTAAAAAATTTATGCAAAATGTGTAGCATAAAAGCAGTGCAAAAAATTTAAATTTTTTTAAAATACTAGCAATACTTCTTTTTTTAAAATTAAATTTTTTAAGTATTAGTGTATTAACAGTGCCATGATAACATTTCACCTGTGGAATTTATCGCTTGCAAAGTTCACTAGATCTACTTATACCTACACAAAATTCAATAGATCTGCTCTATACAAGACCAATTTATGTTCAGCTGTTTCGATTTGAGAACTCAGTTTTGATAGCTATTATTTTTCATTTGAGAAAACTCTGTATTTAATACTCAGTATTTCCATATTTTCTTTTTTTTTTTTTTTTGTAAAAATATACAAGTTTATTTTTAAGTTGTTAAAAATATACAAGTTTATTTTTAAGTTTTATGACAAATCTTTTTTTAATTTTTAAGTTATTTATTAACTTTTTTTTTTTTTTAAATAACAGAAATGATAATCATTAGAGCTCTGAAAGTCTGGGCCCAAACAGCCTTCCCACATTTATTCTTAAGCTTATTCCAAACATAATCTTAAAGCCACTATCCATAATTATGAATAACTCATTTAGAAATGGAATTTTCCCAGATCTCCTTAAGATAGCTAAAGTGACACCAATACATAAAAAAGGTTCTCTACTGGATTACTCTAATTATCGCCCAATCTCTCTTCTCTCAAATATAAGCAAACTATTCGAGAAAGCTATGCACAATAGACTCTACAAATTTCTGAAGAAATTCAAGTGTTTTTATAAAAATCAGTATAGGTTTAGAAACAATCATTCAACAACTCATGCACTAATTGATATAACTAAAAAAATTAGAACAGCTTTGGACAATAAATTGTTTGCATGTGGCGTTTTTGTTGATCTCCAGAAAGCCTTTGATACAGTTGATCATTCCATTCTTATCAGAAAGTTGGAGTACTATGGTATTAGAGGCACAACTCTCCAATGGTTTTCTTCTTATCTTCAAAATAGAACACAATTTGTTTCTATCAATGGGATAGAATCTGAATTAATAAAATCAACAAATGGTGTCCCACAAGGCTCTGTATTAGGACCAATACTTTTCCTTCTCTTTATTAATGATCTTAATACCTCTCTGAAGTTTTCCACGGCTTACCACTTTGCTGATGACACCAATCTGCTTTTAATAAACAAATCACTTAAAAAGATAAACAAAAATATAAACCATGACTTAGCGAATCTACTCCAGTGGCTTCTATCTAATAAATTATCACTTAATTCCAAAAAAACTGAAATTATTATCTTTAAATCAAGTCAAACAAAAATTAAAAAGCACCTGAATTTCAGATTAAGTGGTCAAAAAATAGATACTGTGAATTTTATCAAGTATCTTGGTATCAAAATTGATTCTAATTTAAGTTTTGCATCCCATCTTCAAGACTTAGCACTGAAACTAAGCAGGTCCAACAGTATGTTGGCCAAAGTTTGACATTATCTTAATCTTGAAACGCTTCTTAACATATATCATGTGGTTTTTGAGTCTCATCTTAGATACGCTTGTCAAATATGGGGACAAACCCAATCTCTAACACTTAAAAGATTATCTCACCTCCAAAATAAAGCCCTAAAAATAATCTATTTTCAGCATTTTAACTCTGACCCAAATATTCTCTACTACATATCAAAGATACTTAAGTTAAAAGACCTTATTCAACACTCCAACTGTTTATTTGTTAGGAAACAGCAACATAAAACCTTACCTCTTCCATTTAGTAATTTTTTTACTTATAAAAAAAATACTCGTTACCAACTTTGATCAGCTAAAAGCTTTAAATTATCTATACCAAAACATAGAACTGTTTGTTATGGACATGAATCGATTAAATATCAGAGCATATGCACATGGAATAGTCTCCCCTCACAGTTAAAATCTCTCCCTACATTTTCCAAATTCAAAAACAGTGTATTTAATTTTTTATTAAACAAGTATTCTTCCTAATTTCTATGCTACTCTACTGCTAACTATCTACTATCCATCTTAACCTTATTCACTTCAATGCTGGTCTATAACTACTAATAATTGATCTTTTATAAAATTCTTTTCTACTTTCTTCATTTCAATGCTGATTTATTACTACTAATACTTGCTCTTTCTTAACTTTTCTCAAATTAATATCATTATTCTATGTCCAACTCTCACTATTATAAATATTGCTATTTTTTAATATTGTTATTATTATTATTGTTGCTATTGTTGTTATTATTACTATTAATATTATTGTTATTATTACTATTATTATTATTAATAGAATTGTTATCTTTATCATTTGTATTATTATTATTTTGATTATTATTACCAATAACTGGAGTTTTTATTATTATTGCCTATTATTATTACCGATACTTATATTACTACATTATTTACAATGTTGTTACTGTAATTATTATAATCTACTTCTCTTTTTTTGCTATATTTTAATTAGGTATATAAAAGTCTTTATTCTAGATAGATGTATAAAAGAAATTTGAATTATGTCCTAAATTATCAAACTTCTTACTTAATTATTATTCCAAAAGTTTTTTGTTTAAGTATTGTACTGTTTTAGTTTATTTTGTGTGTGTGTGTTTTTTGTTTTTTAGTTTGGTGTTTTAGTTTCTTATTATGGTGTTTACTTAAAATTAGTACTTGTACTATATGTAAATATTCCATGAAATGTAAAAATCTATTTCAGAATACATTTAATTTGAATTTGAAGATGAAATAAGAAGTTGCAAACCTTTGCTGGTACTTTGAGTTCTTTTTTATTACTTTTTCTTGTCGGCTATTTTTGATTAAGAAAAACAAAAGACAACAAAAAGATTATAATTGAAGGTCCAAAAGATAATTCACTTGCATTAAACGAAGATCAAAATATTTACCTCAACTGTTCAATATTAAGTCATATTGTCAGTTTTTCTGAAAACTCAGAACACTTTAGATTGCATAAATTTGGCTTTTCAAAGAGAAAAAACTTTTTAAATTTATACATGTCACATGCTTGGCCTGGCCATATACTTACATATCAATTCACTTATTTGTTTTAAAATCAGGATTGAATTCTACAACTATATATGTGCTTGTTAAAACCCCTCAGTTTTAACAAAAGTCAACTCAGTCGCTTTCTTGTTGTTCTTTTTTTTTTTGACTAAACTCTTACTTTATTCATTAGCCAATATTGTTATTGGTGACTTTAATACTTATCGCACTGAAATGGCTAGGCTCTAGTACTGCAGACCCTGCTGGCTTTAAAGCTCAAGATTTTTGTTTTTTCAAATAGAATTAATAAATCTCAAATAGAAATAATAAATAGAATAAATAAATTGGGACTCATTTTCCAGACAACTCTTATTGCATACCTTTATCTAATGATTTTTGTCTTGTCATTGACCTTAGCTTATGCACAGAATTACCTTGTTTTCTCTTTTACTTTTTACTTCTTCTACATCGCCATACTACTTTTTATTCCTGTCTTAAGGCTGACTAGGATTCATTTTGTGAATATTTTTGTAATGGTCTTTAGGCTCTTTCTGCTGTCTTTTGTCTTTATGTTGAAAATTTAGCCTGCTTTAATTTACCCTTCTTTGTAACCTCTTGGATTCAGGCATGGAAGCTTTTATTCTTTTTCATTGATTTTAAGTTCACCCTACCCAATGTTTTCCTAGTGCAGCTGTTATTTCTGATTGAAATCTTTTTCTATGAGCATTTTATCTTGCTGACAATAAATATACAAATTTCTTTCATCATTCTTCTGCTGGCTTATTAAATGTTATAACAAAAGTTATAAGGGAGAGAGGCTTTTATCATGCATTAGAGGGGAGCAAATGAGATCTCAGTTGTTAGTAATATTTGTACTCTCCCTTTATTTTCACCTTATGCTTTCTGTCTAAGTTTTCATCTTGTTTTTTGAGTGTTTATACATTTTGACAGTATCAAGACTTACCGTTATTTTTATTATCAAATTACACCTGGCTATCAATTAAAAACTTTTTAATATTCACAATGGATCTTATATCCAAACATACATTAATACACGTTGAACAGTATCAAGACTATTCATAAAATTACACCTGGCTATCAATATAACTTATTAGATTACAGACATTTTTAAAATACAAATGTTGTAAACTTTTAATAAACATATGTAAATAACTACATAAAACTGTATTGTATAACGAATTTATACCAAATGTTACTGCTGAATTAACATTATATTCAGCTGTATTTCAAATAAATTAAAAACTAGGGATTTTAAATTTTTTTTTTAATATTCAATTTATTCAATTATTTTTCTTAGGAATATTATTTTTATATTTAAATTATTTAATTTCTTTTTAATCTCTTTTTATACTTGCTGGAATTATTTAACCAAATTAATGTAAATGAATAAAATTTTAACAACAATCTATTTAAATAATTACTTAACTTTAAAAAAAAGAAAAAAAGAAAATCAATTTAACTTTTTTTCTTCCTTTTTATATTTATAAAATCTCCATATAAAATTGTTTTAAAAAGCACATTAATATTTCAAATATATACTTGTTGATTATTATGCGGTAAATTCAGCATATGACTAGGTGACATCATTCGATTTCCAATATCTGAAGTGTTTTTATTTATTAGCCTTTGGATTTCAGCTTTATTATCTTCATGTAATTTATATTGGTTAAATTCATCTATGTTAATATTGTTCACTCCATTAGATGAATCAAGTTTAAGCTAAAAATAAAAAAGATTTAATCACGTTAAATATCCAAAAGACTAAAAGTTGAATAATTTCAACAGTTTTGAATTTAAAAAGTTTTGTATAAATACAATTATTTATACAAAACCTTTCAAATTGAAAACTGTTTGTTAAAACTCTCGTTGTAATTAAATAAATTATAAGAAAATTAAAGACTAATGAGTATGAGACAACCCCCCTTACACAAATACTACCACTTTCACCACCAAACCACACACATATTTTTGTTTGGTTAGCTAAAGATCTTTACAGTAAAAAAAAAGTCTCTTTCCATGACAATATTGTAACTTTAAAAATTACATCACTTTTTCATAACAGTACTTGTAAAAATACACTGAATTTTAATGTTTTTAAATAACCACAAAAATAATAACTTATGTACATTATGTAAAGAGAATATATACTTCAAAATTAGCAATACTACATAACACAGTAATATTGCTTATTTCTAGATTTTTTCTGTTATTTTTCTTCAGGTGATGTCTAAAACAAATTAAGAACTAAATATTACACTTTCTTTAATTTTATTTTTTTGGCAACATTAGAAAATAGTCTAAAGTCTTAAAGCAGACACTTTGATGTCTATTAATTTAAGCATAATTATGGTTGATGTTTCATTTTGTAATAATAAATCTTACTCAGTGGAACAGCCTATACCTTATGGTAATAGTAGGGACTCTATTGATATCAGGGATGGAATATTCAGAATATGGCAGATCAAAGAAACCACATACAAAACATTTACCAAAGAGTTTGACACTGGACCATATTTCTGCAGTGACAATATAGTAATACATCGCTGAAAAAGTTCTACTTGTTTACAGTTGCTGAGGTGCACAATGTACCATGCAACATAGCTGAAAATATTAAAGACCTAGAAATGTTAGTGTCACATCACACTTAACAAATGTCACATTTTGCAATATCTCATCACAATTTATAAAAAAGCAGAAATTCTGATGGCGACTCAGCATAAATTTTATGAAAAGATTGTCAAACTTATTGATGATAGCTATTGAAGAATCAAAGATCATTGTGACACATTAGCCAATAAGCACATGCTAAAAGGACAATCAACAAGAATATTTCAGAGTTAGCAACATGGGCCTTCAGACAGCATTTCTGGCACCTGACAGCTAATACAGTTCCACCAGCACTGTTTAGCTCCTTTATAACTTTAATCAAATAATAGAAAAAAATCACAGCTTAAGAGACAAAACCAACTTTATCAAGTCAGTGATACAGACAGATATTGAAAAGTTAGAATTCGAGAAATTTATAGCTAATGTTCAGTTTTTGTCAGTTAATAGAATATTGTTTAACAACAATATTACCTTTAATTTGTTAATATTATGATTTTCTCCTTATTTAAACTATTTTTTTAAATATTGACCACTTGCAGCTTTCTCCAAGTATAATCTAGTAAGATCATCTTGTAGAGACAAAAAGAGAAGTTTTCTTTCTTGCGTAAAATGGGCAGCTTTGCCCATATATGCCACAATACACAATAAACATATAGGCTTCAAGCAAACCGTGAAACCGCTTATTCTGCTTTGATTTGAAAAAAATCTGCTGCTTTTTGTCATTAGATATAGTTGCACACAATGATACAAAGACAGCTTGAAATTTAACATTTTTGCCCTTTGATGCAACCTAGTATATGCTAAGGACTCGCATAGAGTACATAAATTTCACTTATAATCAGCCAACTTTAATATATATATATATATATATATATATATATATATATATATATATATATATATATATATATATATATATATATATATGAAGACCTCAGTGGAAAAACCGGCGTTGTCACATTTAAAAAGTATTGAGAAAGTATTTGTTGATCATTAATAAATGTCTTCATTTAAAGCAAAGAAAAAAAAATTTTTGTATAAAAAATTACAAAATGTTTTGTTTTTGAATAAATTTTAAATAAAATAACTATAATATAAACTTTTTAAAATTGCTTAGTTTCATTTGCTTTAAATAAAGACTTTTATTAATGATCAATAAATACTTTCTCAATACTTTTTAAATGTGACAACGCCGGTTTTTCCACTGAGGTCTTCATATATATATATATATATATATATATATATATATATATATATATATATATATATATATATATATATATATATATATATATATATATATATATATATATCTTCTAACTGGTTGTTGGAAAGTTTTGTTGACAAAAAGTAAAAATTAAAATGCAAGACCAGAATATTTTTTTTGTTACTTGATAGACTGCCTGCCCCAACCACTCCCTCAGTCAATGTAGCAGCACTCCCTTGCGAATCAGGCTATAAAATAGTCGATGTAGCAACACTCTGTTTCAAGTCAGGCTATTTGTCAGTCGATGTAGCAGCACTCCGTTGCGAGTCAGGCTATTTGTCAGTTGTTACATTTTAATAAAAAAAATAAAAATTAACACATTGTTTATATTATTAAAAACATTGAAAATGTTTTTAAAAACATTCTGGTTAATTAAATTTGCGTTTTTGCAGTTTTTTTTAAAAAAAAACCAAATTTGATAAATACCAAATTTGATGATTTCCATACTTTTAATGTGATATTATTATAAATTTGTGTAAACATTTTTACACAAATATAATACTACAATCTTTATTTGTTTATTTTAATAAATTGTTTATTATGTTGATATCATATTGAATTTATATTATTTGTGTTAATGAATGTATGATTTTATAAAATGTAACAGTGTATGCATGATTGAA
Organism: Hydra vulgaris; assembly: GCF_038396675.1. Taxonomy (NCBI): domain Eukaryota; kingdom Metazoa; phylum Cnidaria; class Hydrozoa; order Anthoathecata; family Hydridae; genus Hydra; species Hydra vulgaris. Next base: position 35,399,085 of record NC_088920.1, read on the forward strand.
ATATGATACTTGTGTTTGAAAGTAATTTTTTAAAAGTTTACAACAAATATGCAATTTTGGAGCTAACTTCCTGGTGAGTACACATCAAACTATTAAAAATTTATATAAAATCTGCTTTTAATACTTTTAGTTATTTAAAATAAAACTTGTCACTAAAGATCTAGCTGGAAAAACAACGAAAGCATATAGAACTAAAATTTCAAAGATATACCACTTTTTCAATTAAATTTTTAAAAAATTTTAAAAAATTAAAAAACAAAACAACAATTATTTGCATATTAGGAAGCCCTACACAATTTGGTATAACAATTATCTTAATATTTAAAAAAACACACCCTGTTTGCCAGAAAAAAAATTCTTTAATTTTTGAAACGTATGATCTATAGAAAATTTAATAAAATTTCTATAGAAACTCTACCAATTTCTATAGAAATTGCTATATACTATTGTGTTTTTATATGACTGTTTGCTTACATATATTTATATATAAAAAACCTTATCAAGCTTAACAATATTTTGAAAGATAATCTACAAAATATTTGAAAATGTATCCTATGTGCAAGAAAGCTTGTTGTCATCCATACAATGCACACACAAAGAAAGTCACTATTAAATAACTGTAAAATTTGAATATTTAAGTATTTTATAGTTTTTAAATTAATATTTTCAAAAACATAGCAAAGTTTAAATACATATGTAGGGTAGACTGAGTCAGGTAGGTTGGCTCAGTCGAGTTTATGCAAAGACTAAGCATTTTAGTGAGCTGGGAATCTAGGTAAAAGTTGGTAGTAATTCCACCCACTTTCCAAATTAAAAAAAAAAAAAAAAAAAAAAAATCATATTTATTGGATCATAGTTAAAAGTGTAGGGCTTTTTTAAAATTTTTTTGATACAAAATAAATTTTGAACAGTTTGTTTGATGTTAATATGCTTACTGGTGATCAATAGTACTGCATTATGCAAGCTTTAAATTTAAAGCTTATAGTCTAAGGATTATAGGGCCAACTTTCCCCGATAGCAGGGTATATTGGCCAATCAGACATAACTTCACAAAACAATTTAAAATATATTTAAAACCAATTATGAACTTTTAATAATATTATTCAAGTCTAAGGTTGTGTAAACCTTTTTTCATTTAAAAAAAATAAAATATGAAAGTTACTCATCAAAGAAAAAAAACTGAGCTAACATAACCTGGTCTACACTACAGACAAACATTTTATACAACAATAATTGTATGTTTATTTTCAGCCATTTCACTTCGTATTCTTTAGAAAATATTGATAAAGTCAGCATGATTAAGTCAATCTAGAAGAAGAAAATGCTGAAGTAAAGTCATTCCACCAAAAAGCTACACCAGCATATTAGAATCAGCCTCAATGAAGCAACTACTGTTTATTGCAAACATAATTAAAAACCTGTTTTACAAGTTCACTCTAGGTTGGGTAGAAACTACTTTTGAAAAAAGTGAAATAGAAAAAGTTCAAAATAAAAACAATATTTGAAACTTACAAATACAGTAAAAATAATTTTTACTTTTAATTCCTTAAAATAATTTTAATTCCTTAAAAAACCCTGTATATTGAACAGTCAACCTGTAAATCTTTTAGTAACCATCTGTATTAAAATTAATTTTTATTATCTTTAAAATAATAGGTTTAAATGTCTTTCCAATTATATTTTTAGTAACGACTAAGATTATAACTCAAAATAATCAAAGCAAAAAGAAATTTTTTTAATATATAATAAAGCACACGCGTTATACTGTCAACTAATTTAAATATAATATAACTGAATAAAAGAGTAATCGAGGAGCTCATTTGCAAAACGCATAAAGTCTGAGTAAACGGAGGAAAAGAACAAAAAACTAAACTACTTTTAGTTCTGCATCAACAGAAACTTTCTTTGTCAATCTTTAGGACCAAAAATTTTTTAATTGGTCTAATATTTAAATGGATAATTGTTTAAGTATATAGAGCGTGGAAAAAGAATTAAGTCAAAGTTTTAATTTTTTGAATTAGCGTGTTTTGCAGATGGTCTCCTCAATCATTCACTTTCAAAGTTAGCCAAATGTCTTACTTTTAAAAAAATTTCTTTTAAGAAATTGGATAAATGTAGATGTTAATATAAGATATGGAATATTTCATGACAGTTCTGTTGCCACAACTACTGATAGAGAGTGAGGAAAGTTAGAGTTAAAAACTACAGTTAGAGATTGCCAATAAAGAATGTCAAAATTTTGATTGCAGAATGGATTCTTAATCAAAATCAAAAATTCTATAGAATTTAAAAGTATAGAATTTACACATATAGAATTTTAGGAGAAAGATTTGAGCCGTAGACAGTAACGCACACAACAAAATTAAAGAGAGATTTTTAAGCTCAACTAATTTATCTTAAGTAAACAGTCTAAAGACCTGAGTCAAACAAATGGATATAGGAATATTGGCAAATACTACCTCAACTACTGTATAACAAATACCAAAATTTTCTTTAAACATTAATCTTTTTCAGGGCAAACTTAACAAAACTAGTTAAATTTTTTTTTACTAAAAAGCTGTTAAAAATATATATATATCTGGAATCAGCTTAAGAAAAAAACTACCATAAGTATATTTTGAATGGATGGATGGACTATCTTAATATAAAGGTTGAAAAGTCAAAAGCAAACATCAAACGATTTAACATTAAATCCAAATATTTTTCTTTTTGCTACATTTCTTTTAAATATTTTCCCCTTTTGCTACTAATTTTTTCAAATATTTAACTTTTTTTCATCACACAATAATTAAAGATTTTCTTTTTTGTTTAACTAATTTATTTCAACCTTTATGATTTTGTACTTTTTTAGGGTATTGTCTTTGAGTCGCTTAGGAATCCAACTTAAAGCAACCAGAGTACTTGACAAGCTCTTCATACCAATTTCTCTATATCAAATAATAATACACAATAATATAAATAAATATTGTAAGAGAAACAAAACTAAAACACAGTGTAATTGACAGAATAAAAAATTATAAAAAGCGCAAAACAAAACAAAGCAGTGTTGCCATGGCAATTTTTTCATGCAAAATTTAACAAAGACCTATAACAACCATGATATAACATAAGCCGATATAAATTTTTATTCAATTGTAACTCATTACATGAGTTAAATCAATGTAAAGTTTTAAAGCCCCCCTGAAATAAAAGAGTAATAAACTTTTCACGTCATAACTTTTAAACACTAATATTATTAAATGAAATATAAAATCTGTTGATAAATATAAACTTACTTTAGAACAGTATTAATATAAAACTTAGTTACTTATTGCTTCTACACTTGGGATTTTTAGGTACAAATTTTATGACCTTTGTTGGTTCTCCAGACTCCAATTACTGCAGTATTTTGTGATGTATTCTCATTTGATAAAACTGAGAAATCCATGTAATACCAAAATTTGTTAAATATAGAATTTAAAAATGCCACTTGGCAACACTGAAAAAATTTTTTAATATACATATACAATACCAATAAAACAAAATACATGAATATTTATGCACAAAAAAAAGCTTTCCCCAAATATCTCTTAAAAAAATTAAAATTAAAGAATGTAAACAAATATATTAATGTACACATATAGATATATAAAATGTAGACATAGATAAATGTAAAAAAATTGAAACTGATGTCATTAAAAGCAGTTTCTGTTGACTGAGCAATTACTTATAGTAATTTAAATTTAAATTACTCGTTTCCTATGTTGATGGGCAACTTCTTGATTTGATTTGGCTTTGTTGACGTAAGACCAAAATTCATCTATTAACTTTTGACAGCTACTAAGATTTTCAGCAGGTTCCCATGTTGGCTCCCACTTCACACGATACATCTGTCGACCATCCTAATAAAAACCATAAAATTTTTTACAAAAGAGTTTTTTTGCTTAAAAAGGCAAATAATGAAATATAAAATTTTACAAGCAGAGATAACTAACCCCATGCAATGCATTGCTGAGCAAAAACCCAAATTTAAAATTTAAATAAATTTATTAGGCAATATAAGTTATAAATTTTAAGCTCAGATACATTTTATTTGCATACATAAATTATTATATACATACATATATATATATATATATATATATATATATATATATATATATATATATATATATATATATATATATACAGCCCTCAGAATCAGGGTTGGTATTCTGCAATGCTGACCTCAAAGTGTTTGAGGTTGGCAAAAAATTCCCAACCTCATTTCTATATTTTACAGTAAGACCTTTGTATCAAATTTTTTTACCAACCTGATGCCATTGTAAGAGCAAATAAAAATAAATTAGCAAAGAAATTAAAAAATATACAACAAAAATCAAACCTAAAAAACAAAAACACTAAGATTATTTTAATCAAGTTTTTAGTTATATCTGAAGTCTTGATCAGGAAGACATGCAATCGCACGCCTTCCTGACCAAGACTGTATATGTGTGTATATATATCAGTCTTCTCCGTGAAATTTAATGCCAGCACATAAAAGTGTTGACAGGATGGTCTTTTTTAAGTTAGCCTGCGCAATTTAAAAAATTTATTGTTTTCTATTGAATGCTTTGAATAAATACTAGGTAAAATATTAAAAAAAAAAAAAAAAAAAACTAGTAAAAAAAAAAGCATTTTTCATAAAAGTTGAACAAATGAACAAAAAAATTTTGTGGCAATTTAAAACTAAACACTAATTTTTTGGCAAGCACTTTTTCATGCGCTCTCTTATGTGGGCATGTGGGCAAGCACGAAAAGACTTGAGCATGAAAGCGCTGGCTAAACGGAGAAAACTGATATATATATATATATTCATATATATATTCATATATATATTCAAATATATATTCATATATATATTCAAATATATATTCATATATATATATATTCATATACATATATACATACACACATACATAAATACAGTGCTTGAAGTGGAGAAAAAAAGGTAACAGGATGGTATTCGGTAAATTAAAAATACCATCCCACCTAATCGTTGTTATGTATAGAGACTTGTAAAAAGGTGGTGGGATGGTTTATACTTTATAAAAAGGTGACAGGATGGCATCCTGCCTCACTTCAAGCACTATATGTGTGTATATATATACACACTCTTGCATTGTGATTTTTAAGTTTTTACCATAAAATGTCAGTTTTAGGTTGCTTTTTTTTTTAAATTGAATTAAAGACCGTAAAAAACTTAATAACTTTTTTTTTTATTTGATAGACTGCCTGCCCCAGGCTTGGACAGGATTGGCGTGCGATCGAGCGCTATTGCTGACCACGCAAATGATTTTATTTTTTGACAACTTGAGCACGAATGTTTAGATGATTAAATGATTTTTAAACATTTTAGAAAAAAAAAAGAAACGCTAGCTAAAAAACGCTGGAGAAAGAAATGCTAGCTAAACTAAGAGAAAAAAGAAAAAAGAAAGCACTAAAATAAAAAATAAAACTCAAAAAACTCGAAGCGAAAATTACTTCTTTTTTTTTTACTTAAAAAATTAACTTTTGAAACGTTCTATTAAAGTTACGCAAAACGCTTTTACAAATGTTTTCTAATGGTTGTTTAATGAATGAACAAATTTTATTTAACTTACTAAAAAGTGTTTTATATATTATTTTTAAATTGTATGAACATTTTTTTTTTCCAAAAAGTTGTAAAAAAAATATTTAAAAAAATAAAATCTATTTAAAATAGTAATTTTTAATCATTTCATACTCTGATTAGTTAGTCAAATTAAAAAAAGTTTAAACAATTCTTTGTAAAAATAGAAACAAAAAATAAATAAAGCAATTAAATCACTCCATTGCAACAGAAGATTTAATTCCTTATTCATAAATTGCAGGCTATAAGACAGTTGATGTAGCAACACTCCTCAATGCTTTTAAAGAACAGAGCAGCAGTAAATTAGTAAAAAAAAAAAAAAAACCATTTATAGTAAAAAAAAAAAAAAACACTTGATAATTTCTATGATAAGTTTCTCCTTCAGCAGGATCATCAGGGAAAAAGTCTGAACTTTTACAGGAAAAGAGAACAAAATATTTACAGGAAGTTATAAATTGTCATAACTAATTTTTTTTTAATTTGTATGTTTATTTCATTTAGTAATGAATCCTGATTTCTTATTTGCTAAGTTTTTTAAATCTAAAAAAAGGCAATAATTTTAAATATATTTTGCAAATATAACAGGAAAAACATTATTATAGGCAGGTACAGTTTTTAGAAAAGACCAATTTAACTCAAAATTTATATATATATATATATTTTTAGACCCCAAATAAATTTTGACAAAATTAGTAACTTTCAAAATTGATTTGGGATCTAAAATAAAAAAATATTAATTTTGAATTAAATTGGTCTCTCCTAAAAACTGTACCTGCCAATGTTTCCAAACAATGTATGCTATATTTGCAAGAAAAATCTCATTTAGATAAAAAAATTTAGCAAATAAGAAATCAAATCTAATTTCTAAATGCAGATATAAAAACAAGTACCTTTTAAAAAAATTATAAAAACAAATGACTAAAACTAAAATAAACCATAATTTAATGAATTCTTTTCTTGATCAATTTTAATAAAATACTGTAGTTAATGTAACTTCCTATTTACAGAAGAATACAGATTTTAAAAAATTAACTATTATAATTTATAATTTCCTGTAAAAATTTTATTCTTTAAATTGAATTTTTTGAAGTTTAGACCCCAATTAAGTTATTCATGTAAAATAGTTGGTTATACTACTAAATGGACTAAAATATTGGTTTTTAACACAATAATTGCACTAACTATCAGTACTGTGCACTTCTTTTGTTAGTAATAAAAGTTCTTTAAACTTTTTAAGTACTGCAAAATAAAGCAATAAGATCTATTCTTGAATGTAATTGGTTTGCATATAGTATTGATATATCAAATTGGACAACACATTTATTAAGTAATTTTTATTAGCATCTAATTGTTAACCATATCAAAATAATTAAAAAAAAAAAAAAATGAAATGCATGAAAAGAATCTACAAAAAAAAAAAAAAAATTATATGCAAGCAAAATTTATACACAGTACTACTAGTAACAAACATTTATTATTACTGATAAATAAATTTTAAATAAAATTTAATTGAAATTACACGCAAAAGTATTTCGAACTTGAACATGTTACTGTAAAAAATTCAAATATTAAAGCACGTGTGTAACATTTAATGTGCGAAACACATAATTACCATTTCTTTTCATACTTATTTTGAAAAATGATGATTTTTCTTGTTAATTAAACATTAGCTTCAATTTAGTACCTGACTTAATTTACAATCGACAATCTTTCGAATACCAAAAGAATCTTGGTTTTCATTTGGTTGCATTTGATTTTGCGACAGCACCGCGCAATCCATATTTGTACAGCTCAGCACAAAGAATATCACTTTTTAGAAGAATTCGGAACATTGGTTATTGATATTGACAAAGTAGTTCTTTATTATGGAGTTAAATTACTAAAGTTTGTTTTCATTTTAATAAAGAAATTTTTTTCAATATAAAATTCCGATTCTCCCTTATTAATAGCCACAAACCATTCTCCGAAACCACTTTGATAAAACTGTTGAAAAAGTCTTCCCGATCCATCCAAGTTACTTTTCAAAAAGCAAAATACGGGAAGGATTCGAACGTCGTCATTTTTTAAATGATGTTTTTTAATTTTAGAGGTTTAAAATAAGAAGGGCTTTTCAACAGACAAACAATTTAAAAAAATTTAAGATTTAAAAATATTAGTAATTGTTCAAAAAAATAATAATATTTAAAAAAAAAAAAATAATAATAATAATAAAAAAAACAAACAACTTTGAAAAAATACTTTTAATAAAGAGTTCAGAAAAAATGTTTCCACTATGCTAATTTTTTTCAGAACATAGTAAACTTGAAGTTTAATATTATACTATCATACTATGGTTCAAAATATTTTTTTTGAAATTTTATGAATCTCTCGAAGCTTTTTAGGGGGTTTAAGACTCGAACCCCCTTAAGATTTGACAGGTCTTTCAAATTACATTAAAAAAAAAAAAAATCTTTTGTTGTATAACTTTATTTAAAAGTTTTTCAATTAAAAAAAAAAAACTTTTTTTAAAAAAAAAAATTGAAAAGTTGTTATCATAATAGGAATTTATCATGATAATAATTTTTCAAGACTTTTTTTTATTATAAAATTGTTACTTCGAAATTTTTATTTATATTTTACTTTTTTATTATAAAAGACCCGTCAAATGTTCAAGGGATTAGAAACCTTAAAATCTTTGTCAAAAGTTGGAAAAAAGTAATTTTGAACCATAACATGATAGTGGAATTAGAAAAATTTCAATTATGCTATGTTTTGTAAAATGTTAGCATTGTGAATAACCCTAGCCTTAGGTTTACAGCTGCCTAATAATTAAATAAAATAGAAATAGAAACTTTGAAGATAATAATCATTTTATAAAAAATAAAAAAAATCAAAGAGCTAGTCTATTAATCTTCTTTAAAAAAAGTTATAGTACAGCTATGGCGATATGCCTAATTTAAATAAATAACTGATACTATTATTTTATATTTTAATTTACTTAATTTATTTGTTTATAGCAAATTCGTCTTATAACAAAATTGTTTATTGCAACACTCTTAACAAAATATGGCAGTATTTCCAAGAACTGCATTCTAATTTTAAATAGATGCAATTTTTGGAAAAGTTTACATATTTCGTTAAGCATATTGCGTTCCTTAAAGAAAAACGATTTTTCTTTTTCGTGCTAAAAATCTTAAGCTTACCATTTACCTTATTTTTTTACTAAGTTTAATTTTAAAACTAGCCATACTTATGTACTTTCTAACCCCCTCAACACTTTAATTAACCCTGTTTCATAAGTTTTCGTTAATTTTGAAATACTAAAAATATAAAAACATCTTAACCGATAAGTTTTTAAAAAAATTGTTTTCTAGCGCGACATTTATAAGCAGTTGCGTCATTAGGGGGTACGGGGAGTGCGAGCCGTACCTTGTGACACAGACCACTTAACACAGAGGGGTGACATCAAAATGAAAAAAATGCAAAATGACAGAATTGCTCATCCTCATGTTAATTTATTTTCGCATTTGGCCTAACCAATAGTTTTCAGGTTTTGATTTTTCGATATTCTTTATTAGTATTTCTGCTAATTTCTTCATTTTACACAAAAATCTTTTGTCTTTTAATCAAGATCAAAAAAGTATAATTTGTATGCCCCCTAACTTTTTCTAAAAAGTTTTTTTTTAGAAATTTGAAACTCGTGACGTCGACCCTGTTAGTGAAAGTTTAGAGGCGTGACACCAAAAGTTTACCGCACTGGGTGACACCAACCACAGCGATGCCGCTATTTGTAAGCTAAGATTAGCTATGATTCTTAAAAGCTATGTTCATCTAAATAAAAAATAATAATCACAAATAATAGTAATAACAATATGGATGAAATAAAAATTCCTTATAGAACAAGTTTAGACTTCAAATAAAATTTTGGACATGTTTTTAAAAATGTTTATTTGGACTGGTTCCGTTACATAAAATAGCTTTTCAATACTTTCGAACAACTGCTGCAACAACATTTAAAAAGTCTGTTCTCACCTCATAAATATTTCCAGCATAATAATTATAGTAGTTAACAATAATATTCACTCAGTTTAATACAATTTTGAAATAACAGAAGAACTACAAAATACTGAAATTACATGTGTTAACATTTTTTGTTTCATTCATTGACCAAAAAAATCGACTTTCATGTGTTTATCACCCTCTATGTTCTGCCATTAGTATTTTAAGAACTAAAATTTAATTGTGCACGTTAATTTATAAAATTACCTCTGAGTGCAACTCTACATGTATCATTGCAGGTACCTTTAAACTACCACTCATAAACTCAAGTTTATGAGGGTAGGTCAAGTCCAATTAGTTTTAGAGATTCGTCCCATTACCTATTTGTAGAAACGTGTTCGGCGAATGCTTTAGTACAGCTTGAATCTGATAATAATTGACTTAATAACCTCCTAGATCTAATACTAACCAATAACTCAAAAAATGTTTTTAATGTAGAAGCTATTGCCCCATTTACAAGCCCTTGCGACCACTGTATGATTGTTTTCGATTGTAATTTGGAGAAATCTAAATCAATTAAAAAAACAATTAAATACAATTTTTACAAAGGTGATTACTACGCCATACAATCAGATTTACAAAATATAAACTGGTATATGCTTGTCACGCAAAATCAAGATGTTGAAATATTCTGGGAAACTATTTGTATGTATTTAAACTCACCTTTTTCTACATATGTTCCAGTACATTGCAATAGAAAAATTAAACTTCCAACATCTAGCTTAACAGAAATCGGCCACTAAAAAACGTATTCTCTATAGAGAATATAAAAGAACTGGTAATACATCCATTCATATCAAATATAAAGATTGTTCTCATTTATACGGTACAGAAATAAATAAATATTGTATTTTCAGAGAGCAAGATTTAATTGATAAAGCTAATATTGCCCAGTTTTATTCTTTTGTAAAAGCAAAAACCAAATGCTGCAGTTCTATTGCACCACTATTACAACTAGATGGTTTTCTTAGCACAGATGATTGTGATAAATCATATCTTTTAAACAATTTTTTCAGTTCTATTTTTGTTACACACAATGGTACTGCACCTGTCTTAGATTTGCCAACACACTCAAACTCTTTTAATAATGAAATATTTTCATACAGCTCTGTAGTTTTATCCCTACAAAATCCTCCAAATTACCTAATGGATACCGAGCAATACTTCTGAAATTAATCACAAATGTCATTGCTATTCCTCTTTCCATACTGTTCGAACTGTCAATGTCAAGAATGCCTTTAATCTGGAAAACCGCTATAGCGTGCCCCATCTATAAGAAAGGAAACCCATCATTAACCACCAACAATAGACCTATTACTATAGCGTGCATTGTTTGTAAGGTTATGGAGTTAATTATTGCAGAATGTATTACAAATCATTTACTAATCAATAACCTTATTACCGCTAAGCAATTTGGCTTTTTAAAGCGTAGATCCACTTGTACACAGATGTTGACAACCTTAAATTAGTGGACCACTGCTGCTAATAACAAAAAGATAGTTGATATTGTATATATAGACTTTAAAAAAGCCTTTGATTCTCTGACTCACTCTAAGTTACTGTTCAAACTGAATTGTTATGGTATCCAGTATGAATCACTAAACTGGATTACCAACTTTTTAACAAATTGTTCTCAATGTGTTTGCGCTGGTAACTCTTATTCAAACAAAGTTCTTGTAAAGAGAGGAATACCTTAAGGAACTGTTTTGGGATCCATCTTATCTTTAGTTTTTATAGACGATGTAACTTTATGTATTGATGGTAAATGCAGCATTAAGTTGATTGCTGATGACAGCAAGTTATATCAAGCAAGCAATGTTGGAAACATCATACACCTCATCAATACCTTAAAAAAATTTTCAGAATGTTCAAACGTTTGGCACCTTAATTAGCAACCAAAAAATATTTTTATCTACGCTATGGAAACAATTCTTTACCATTAAATTCAAATTCAATGAACATTGGTACACCTATTGAATCTATTAATTCAACTCAAGATATCGGTATAGTCGTATCTTTAAATATGAAGTTTTTAATCACTGTTCTTTCATTGCAAGCAAGGCACATTCTCGTTCCTACTTACTTTTATAATCCTTCATCAGTAACAATTTCAAGCTTCTGATCAAAGCCTATAAAGTTTATGTTCGACCTATCGCAAAATCTTGTACCTCTGTGTGAATCCCCATCTTTTAAAAGATATATATATATATATATATATATATATATATATATATATATTTTTGAGAATTTGTTTTCATTTAAGAGTTACACAGATGACCTTAATCCAAAAAAAAACAACGTATTTTTTGAAACTTAAACTTAATGAGAACTATATACAATCACTAATTTCAAAACTTAAAATGCATAAACCAGCAGACGACATTTATCCACTCGTCCTTAACAAATTTTTTTCATATCTGTACGTGAATATTGCATACACATTTATAAAATCTATTTTTGAAGATCAAATCCCAGCTGCATGGCTGAAAGCTAATATCACACGGCTTTACAAAAAAGGATCTAAACTCGTTGTATTTGACTACAAACCCATTTTTTTAACTTCTGTCGGCTGCAAACTCCTAGATTGTAAAAGATTGATTAACTGAGTATCTATCTGCTAATAATCTTTTATCTTAAAATCAGCAAGGTTTTTTTTCCAGAAGTTTCAAAGTTGGTTAAAACAGAAACGCTATTAAACCCTTGGATTACTAAGGGTATTCTTAAATCTTCTTAAAAAAACAACGTCTTTATTTTACTAATTATTCAAAAAAACAAATCATATATACAGCACAAGGTTCTCAAAAAATAACTATAGTCAATCCAAAACCTATTATTCAACCACTAAATACCCAATCACAAATCGAGGACTTAAATATGGAATACACTTTTAAATAATGATCTTAAAACACTCTCTTCGCTTAACCTATTTAAAACAAAACTTAGGCAAATTCTTCTGCTAAACGACTATGAACTAAATTTCTTCTTAGGCGTTAAATAAGAGTACTCTTATGATTTAATCTATAGTATTATAAATATATTTATTAATTTTATATACATATGAAAAAAAAAAAATCAATTGGAAAATTTTTCTCGATTTAATTTTATTATTTGTTTATTACTGAGGATGTAAAAAAGTTTATACTCTATATTCTTGAAATCGTATGTAAAAAATACCCCTGATTGTTTGGCTGGTATTTATATGAGAGTGTGTGCATTCGCTTTTTATCTTTTTGTTTTTGTAGTCTATATGTTTTTTTTCTTCTTTTTTTCCTTATTTAAAATATAATTTTAAGAAAATTTTAATGGTACTTAAAGATTTTGTTTTATCTTACACGGTTTTTAAAAGCTATGCTATGTATGGTATATAATAAGGGGCTTAGTGATAAGACAACTATAGTCTTTGTTTTGCCCCTGTCATGTAAATTTTTTATTTATTTATGTTTTTATTGTAATTATTGTCAAACGGCGAAATATATATATATATATATATATATATATATATATATATATATATATATATATATATATATATATATATATACATACATATATATATACATACATATATATATACATACATACATATATATATATATATATATATATATATATATATATATATATATATATATATATATATACATATATATATATATATATATATATATATATATATAATACATACATATATATATATATATATATATATATATATATATATATATATATATTTATATATATATAAAGATATATATATATATATATATTTATAAAAGGATTTGTTCCAAATAAATCATGCATACCCATTTATTAAAAACTGTCTATCAGATCTCACATTCAATGGCGATATAAATGATATTATATAGATATATGATTTTTCATAATCTTGATATATATGCTTTATATTTAGATTATGAAAAAGCGTTGATACACCTCCTCACAATTTTATGCTTCATAACCTGTCTGGTTATGGTGTCCTTTACATGTTACTTAATTGAATAAGCTCTTTTCTTCCTAACAAAACACAATGAGTCGTCATGGGTTTTGCTACTTCAGATTGGCTACCAATCACTAGTGGTTTTGTTCTTGGACTTCTTCTACTTGTCTATAGATCAATGTCATTACAGACTTAGTTAGCAACTCAGAATTATGCTCCAGAACAATACAAATGAAATTAAAACAACTACAAAAAGTGCCTTATCTTACACTTCAACAAAATCAAAAACCTCAACCACCAAATCAAATTGTTGGACTTGACCTTAACTTGAAAAACCTCAAAAAGAGATGCAGCTTATTGATTCTTCTTAAAACAAAAGAGATCTTAGCATTTGCATTTCCGCAACCTCAAATGGGACATGCACATTGAAACAATATAATCAAAAGCTAACTCTATCCTCGGTCAACTGAAGAAAGCTGTTATCTATAAAAACGCACAAGTTGGGAAGAGACTATATGCATCGCTGATCAAATTGATGCTTACTGACGCTGGTCAGTATTAAACAAAGTACTTTTGAAAGCGTATGTATATAGTTAATGTAGATAAACGTTGAATACTGTGTGTATATTTATAAAATTGTCTGGTGAATTGATACGTGAACAGTGTTTTCTTGGAGAAAATGAATCTGTTGTAAAATAATTCTTTAGTGTTGTGGAAGAAGCTGATTATGAAAAACACGTATATCAACACCCACTCGTCTAAATTTATTAGACATAAATGAAGAAGTTTTAGATCTTATATCGAATGATGTTAAAGTTTATCCTCATACTACTAAAACAGATTATCGTAATGAAACAAATAACTTTCTTGTTGCGTTTTCAAATAGTTTGACTCCATAAGTGTGTCCACTCATTGCTTAAAATTAAAACACTCTTTTACTTGAAAAATGGTCCTCGAGTTCAGTTAACTCAATTTTATTCTACACTAAACTGCCGTCAATAACCTGCTAGATTAGCATATTTAATGACCGTAAATAGAAGTCAGGTCAACTTTAAATAAGGTTGGTGATTATCTCAAAAAATTTTGCTTCTTACGTAGCCTTTCTATGTCGAGAATTGTTTAACAGTTGTTTTTTTTAAAGTTGATGAACATTTATTACTAGGTATGTAATTCAATAAATGTTACACGAACAACGTTGTATTTACAAATGTACTTTATTTATAATCAATTAATGCTTTATTACAAAAACTTTTTTATTAAAAATTTACTAGAAATAATCTGGATGCTGGAATGACAATTGCGTTAATGGCATTAAAAATCTTAAAGTGCTATATGTGGAAGTTATTAATAGAAAAATAATTTTTTATTTTGATAGACTTCTTGGCTAATCTTCGCTTTGGTTTTTATCATTAAATGTATTTACCAGGTAGTTTCATTACTGGAACTCGCTGCGGGAAAAATTCATAACTCCGTTAATTTTTTATAAAATCTCGTGAAAATTTTAGTATATTACTTTTTTGGGTCAAAGAATCTGATTCTGAGGTTAAATTTTACGTATGTACACTGTGACTCCGGGAATGAGGCAACGATGAAAAATGGGGGGGGGGGGGGTGCCTAAAGTCACGCCCTACTTTTTCTAAATTTTTTAAACAAACTGTAAATAATAAGTTAAAAAAAAGCATATATAAAAAAAATTATTTTTCTCCGTCCCCCGCCCAATATAACAAATACCGCCGCGATCCCTGGGACAAATAAGCTACTAGTTGGCTAGACTGCTTTAGGGGCAACTTATATGATTCTGCCATGTGATATGACTAATAAATAGATAATTTTTGATTAATGTAATTTTTTAAAAAGGATATCATATCATATTCCAAATCAAATATGTTTGAGTTCAAAATAATTTAATATTAAACACAAATACACACAGATATAATAATTTTAGTCTTATTGATTTTGTATGAGAACATTTGTTCAAACAGAAAACATTCTTGAATCGTCATTTTTTCCTCACTAAGGAAATTTTTCATATCTACTACACCTTACACCCTCTACTACTACTTACACCCTCTTGCGCTATGTCCAAGTTCTTCACATATTCTACATAGCAAAAGTCTTTTTTTACTGGCAAACATTGTATGAGTTCATATCATCAGTCTGAAGTAAACGTCATGTGTATTTATTTGCAATCAAATCTGTCTTGTCTTATAACTTGTTCTTGATCTATAAGTTTTTATCTATGGTGAACACATATAGTATACATACTTGGTCATTAGCATCATTTCTGGAAAAATTACAGTAGTGGCGAAAAACTCCAGGATCACCTTCCAACAAATTTATCATTTTGCCATCAACCATACTTATCTCTGCTTTTACAAATATTTTCAACTATTTTCTAAAAGAATAGACTGAGTTTCATTTTTTGACAATTGGCTAAGATTTGGTTTAAAATACTCCTTTACTCTCTCTTTAGTTTCTTTTGCTTTCACTAGAGGTCTGGTACAGAGTAGAGTAACAGGTCCGGCAAAATTTATGGAGTTAAGGGTTAGATTAGCCCAGATTACTTGATTTTTTGAATCTTTAATTTCAAAAGGACACAAAAAAGGAACAAATTTAATCTGTTCCTTTTTGAGGATCAGAAAACTGATGGCGATAGTTGAAATTTCCAGAACCATCAAGTCCAAATTTACCCTGTTATCACTGCTCACTGCTCAACTCCTCAGATGGTAAAGTTTAAAGACATCTTTATCATTTCTTGTTAGCAACTTTAGTTTTAGCAGAAGCTCAAGTATCAGTTCCTGCAAAAATATGCAAAACTTACTTTTTTAAAAACAATTTTATGTATGTACATATATAACATACAGTTCTTTAAATGCAATGTATTATCTAATTGCAACAGCATTATCTTGCATATTTTACCTGATAATTATTTATAGATATATACAAGTTGTAGATTAAAGCAGTTGCTTCCTGTACTGATATTGTAAGAAGTTTTACTAAATCCTCCTTCCCCCATTTTTTTCCCATCTTTGGACAACTTTTTTTAAATATTCTGACTTATCTAATTCTTGTTCATTCGCATGTTTTTCCTCGATATCAACGGGTACAAACAAATTAGTTTCGATTTCAAATTACTCAGTTTTCGGAGAAAACCGGACTATAGAATTTTTACACATAAAACTAGAAAGTCTATATTTTATGAAACAATTGAGTTTTAGTTGCGGTCTCCTATGGCCTTTTTTTCCCGTCATTTTGATTTTAATCAAATAAATATATTTTTACATAATTTTTTAAGCCCAATCACTTCAATCACGCCGACACAAATTATATGTGTATACTTAAATTTTTCTATTTCTTTAAACAATTTACAAATTAAATATCTTTTCCTGATCAGGATAGAAAATTTTTTTAAATTTATGGAGTAAATTTTATATTATAGCACTTCAAAATTATTGTTAAAAGACAGTATTGGTGCAACCTAAGAATAAATATTTATCTTCACTTTTTTCTTCAACTTCAAACAGCTATAAAAACAAAATTGTCAGATGAATTTCAAAATTTTTTTTTGCACTTACCTACATATGTTCTACTCAATATAAATTTACTATTCAAAATTAAAAAATAAAAAGTCAGAAAAATAAATTTATTTCATGCTCTGGGCACACTGTGCTCTATTAATGCCACTTTTCAAATGTCAAGCAAATACTGTTGATCAGTGCTAAGATCATTTTATGTGACATTAGTAAAAACTACATCAGTTTTTTTAAACAAAATAACTGGTTGCGGTTTATAATTGACCTTGAACTTCTAAATGTCCGTGAACCTGCAATAACACGATCTAAATGACTCAATAGATACCTCAGTAGCAATTCATTGGCATGTAATTGGCATACAAACCACCAAAAACATCATCAAAACATTATTTCTTTCAACCTGATGGCTAATTTGATGATGTTAATTGTACCAGTGTTTGTATTGGTATCATCCAACAGCGACAAATATGTCGCTTATCCAACAGCAACAAATATGTTGCTTATCCAACAGCGACAAATAATTTTGTATCCACGTTATTTAAGCAAAGCAAAAATGCTTTTAAGCATTTAAAAAATTAAGCAAATTTCCTTAATTTTTTTTTCTTTAAATGATTCAATAATTTTTCTGAACCTATTGTGATATGCTTGAATTAGTTGCGTTATTTGATTGTAGATTACAACAAGATTTAAAGCTCTATGCTACAGATTTTTAATTTTGACAGTTACTTTCGTAAATATGCTTCATTGTAGAAAAAGATATGCATGTTTCAACCATAAAAATAAAGAAAGATTCATTTATATTATATTAAGTTGAATGAAATTTAATTTTTCCTTACAATTTTTCACTCCACCATAATGTATTTAGAATATTAAACAGATATAACACAACTTTATATAAAAAGAGAGTTTTACTCTAAAGTAATACAAAGTTACAC
The DNA here is from genome assembly GCF_038396675.1 of Hydra vulgaris. Lineage (NCBI taxonomy): Eukaryota > Metazoa > Cnidaria > Hydrozoa > Anthoathecata > Hydridae > Hydra > Hydra vulgaris. The sequence continues at coordinate 35,417,157 of NC_088920.1, forward strand.
TAAAAATACCTGGTCACATCATTCATAAAAAGAATAAAGTTTTTCATTTAATTCAAAAATATGAAAAGTATTAAATATATTAAAATTGAAGCATTTTTTGGTGTTTAAAACTCGAAACATTTATATGTTTGTACATGCACTGGAATATTTTGCTGTAGTTTTACTTTATTGCATGAAGTTAGAGCAAGGATTAAAGATTTGCGCATAGTTTGAATACAGTTTTGTAACCTTCTTTCCTAAAAGTTTTTTTTTTTTAAACATCTTTGCTTCCAACAAGGCTGCAAGTAACCACTAATAAGAGTTAGAACTTACTGGAAGAGAAAAGATGAAGATTGTAGAGCAAGATAACGGTTGACAGGCGACTTAAAGGATTGCAAATTAAATAAATCAGGAAAGCAAGATGAAGAATGCGAATTCCAAAGAACTGATGTTCGAGGAAAAAAAACTAGAGGAATAAGAGATTTTGGAGCACTAAGGAACAGTAAAATGATGATGCTTAATTTTTTAAATGATGATACTTAATTTTTAAAGTTTTGGGCGCAAGTAGATACGAAAGTGCAGAGCCGTTACTCAAGGAAATAAATGCTCTAAATGTATACAAACTAAATATATACCATAACTTGTTATTTATGTTTAAACTTCAAAATGAAATGATTCCAAAATATTTTTTTTAAAGTTTCACTCGAATTAATCATAAATATGAAACAAGACATTCAATGAGTAATTACTACATCCCACTAACATCACTCAAAAAATCTGACTTTTCGACTATATGCCGGGGACCACGCTTGTGGAATTCGGTTCTTGACGAAAATATGAAAAAAATAAAATCTATTGCTACATTTAAAAGAACTATAAAAAAACACTTACTAAATTTAAACATTACGTACATTCTCTCATTTTTAAAAAAAAAATTGAAATAATTTTGTATTTTTAATTTTTTATGTACTTTATTTAATTTTAATGTTGTATCGAATATGTATATGCATATGAAGCGAATTAAATTTTTTGTTTTTGTTTTATTGTCTTTAATATGTATACGAATAGGTAGAGATTTGTAATTTTTTATTTGTTATTTTGTATTTTAACTTTATCTTAAATTTCTTCTTTTTTTAACTTCAAGTTCTTTTTTTAACTTTAAGTTCTTTTTTAACCTTCTAAAATTTCTAACCAAATTTTTATTTTTTTTTAAATTTATTAATTTCACTCTTTTATATAATATTGGAAGATGTAAAATTTAATTGTATTTTTTTGTATTTCACAAAGGGGCTTGATGATAAGTCATTTTGACTTCTACTTGTCCCAGTCAGCTTGTAATTATATATATTTGTTTAAATTTTATAGATAACATTGTAAAATGTGTAAAATGACGAAAAAAAAATTAAAAAAAAAAAAAATTGAATGATGAGTAACATGAGAACGAATTTTAGTAGATGGCACAATAGACGCTAACTCTATAGAGCTGTGCCCATAAAAGTATTTGTAGAAAAGAGAAAGAGAAGCAACAATACGACGATGTGATAATGGTTAGAGGTTGCCTGCAAAAGCAGGTCATACTATGTTTACAATGCGTATTTTGCCCCTTGTCTAAAAGTGAAAGTGCATCATTGGAAGATCCGCCCCAGATATAGCAACAGTGTTCCATACAAGGCCGGATTTGAGATTTACAGAGATAAAGAATAAAATCCAGAGTAAGAAAGTGTTGAGCACGAAAAAGAAATGCAACCTTGGCAGATGCTAATTTTGCAATGGATTTGATATATGGTTTTCAAGAAAGATCTGAAGTAAGAGTTAATCCTAGAAAATGAAGGGTAGATGACTCAGCGAGTACATAAATATTGGAAGATCTAAATTATTGCGATAACGATTAGCTAAAAAAAAATTTTTTTCAGCCAATCGTTATCGATTTATCGAGTTAAGTTTTATCTAAATTAAAGTTAACCAGCCACTGTGAGCCCCATGCTGTAGCAGAAGTGAGATCCTTTTAGGCTCAAATGCCCTCTCCAAGCAATCAGAGAGTGTTGGCTTCTTATCATGACAAGAATAAATGGTAGTATCATCAGCAAACAATGCCACCTTAGATGTAAGAATATCTGGAAGATCGTTCATATAAATTAAATAGAGTATAGGGCCAATGCAGAACCTTGAGAAACTCCTGAAGTTACAGAATAAGAAGAAGAGTGCTGTCCATCGAGGACAACTTTTATACTCTGATTGCAAAGGAAGGATTCAATAAACTTAAAGATGTTACCAAAGAAGACCAGCATGCCAAACTTTATCAAAAGCGGTTATTACTGCTAGCAAATCAGCAGTAGAACGAGAAGATCGAAATCCATATTGATGATTAGAAAGTAAGTTATTAGATTCAAGATGAGAGATTAAGTGTTTGTTAATTAAAGAAAATCATATCGCTCTCAGGAATTTTTGAAAATAGGGATAGCAGTGCCACTTTCCAACAGACTGGAAAACAAGACTCTGATGAACACTTGTTTAATAGTATGAATTGAACTTGTTGAATAGTATGTTTTGAAAGTATAGACGACAGCTCCGGAGAACACTTCTGCAAGACTATAACAGGTATGTTGTCTAGGCCACAAGCTGTAGAAGAGTCTGAGCAGGAAATCACTTTGGATACAGAAGCTGGAGTAATACGAATGTCAAGCAATGGATCAACCTGTTTGACGGCTATATCAGGTAGAACGCAACTAGTGGAATTAAGAGATGATACTGATGAAAAGTTCTTAGCAAACAATTCAGCTTTGTCTTTAATTGAGGTGACAAAGTCTGAACCATACAAGAGAGGTTTTTCACGAAGTTATGTAAGAAGCAAATTTGTCAACAGGAAGACGAAAGATTTCTACCCAAGGGTCATCATGAATAAAATCACGGAAATAGTCCCAGTCAGCTTTAAGGTAGTTGTAAAAGGTACAATAAAAGGGGGAGTCAGATGATGAAGAAGAATAAGATAATAGTTTTAGAAAGATCAAACTGTGATCAGAAGCACTTAAGGGTGAATGTGGAGAAACTGAGCACTGACTAGGATCAAAAACAAGACATATGTCGTGTAGAGATGGTAAATGTTTTGGGTTGTCTGGAAAGCGATTTGGAAAGTTGACTATTTGAGTTAGGGATTGAGAAAGGCAAAAGTTATGGACTTTAATATCTGTATAGTCACTGATACTTGAGCCAAGCCATTCAGTGTGATGAGCATTAAAGTCACCGACAACAACAATATTGGCTGCTGGATAAAGAGAGAGGGCTTGGTCAACATGATCAGAAATAACATCAAAAAGAGTGTAGTCTTGAGATAAAGGAGAGCAATATGGAACAAAGAGTAAGACGATAGAGTGAAGTGGTACTAAACGAAAGCACATAAAATAATGGTCCGTGGATTTTAACCTAGTTTCCCGACAAATGGATGAATTCTTACGAATATAAATGCCCAGGCCAAGGATGTGGCTATTGGAGTCTTTACGAATTAAAGAAAGATAACCATCAACACTAAGATCACAAGATAAGGCAGTTGAACTCAAATTAGTCTCACAAAGAGCAAGTAGGTCTGGTGTACCTTGCAAGAGATAAGACTCAACAGAAGAAAAGTTACTTCGAAGAACATGATATTAGTGAATGATAGGTTTAGAGAACTTGGTGATGACGATGGCTTTTTGTTTTTTATAGTTTTTGGTAATTTATTCATTTTTAAATTTGTTAAAAAACTTGACATAAAGCATAGATAATATTCAGTACACTGTTAAACAACCCAAGCAACTGCCTCATTACTACTAATAAGCCCTAATCCATAACAAAGGGCTCCAAATGTGGCTTTGGCAATGCACACCAAAAGTACGAACAGAGACACCATCCATGCGCAACATGGCACTGTTATTTTTATGATATTTTTTAGCTGTTGATGGATTCAGCTTCTCTGAGAACTACCACAGGGTTCGGGAAACCTGACTATCAGCCGGCCTCAGAACCATAAAACTGAGTTTTAGAGCTGTACCCTCATAAGGAGATAATAGGACGAGTTGCCTAGTCATAAAAACAGTGACACAGGCAAAATCCATGCATCGAGTCAAGAAGTTGCAGCATTTAACATCCTATACTGGAAACAATTTATTAAAAATTCATCTTCGCCAGCCTAATAGGTGAAGAAGGGATGCAAAGTTGGTCAACAGATAGAATTTGTTTACTGCTTAAGTCTTTGCCTAGGAGGCCTTCTACAAGACAGTAATCGGATGCATTTAACATCTGCCCAAGATGACTATTTTTATCGAAACATCATCTCTAGTCTTTACTCAACCAAAAGCCCCAAGGCAGGGGGTGTTTTAAGTCGTAGTTGGCATCTCCTAGCCTTTGCCTAAAAAGGTGCATCCTACAAGGCAGCAGGACATAAAGCAGATTGTACTGGATTACATGTTGCCAGTAGCAGGGTAACCTGACCTGACAATACTGACTTTACTTCTATTGCTTTAATGTTAGATCTAAAAATCATTGTGTCATATCAAGCAATCATATAGCTATACTACCTTTTTATATAAGGTAAACCATTTTGAATACGTTTGTTTAAGTTTTAAAAGAACTGATTTAACAAGATTTTAGTAAAATTAAGTTTTTGTATCCTTACTTAGCAATAATATTGATCAATCAGTGAGATAATTTAAAGTTTTGTTTTATTATTTTATAGCAAATTATCGCAAAACTTATAACAATTTGGTAAACAATAAATAAAATGTTTAATAAATAAAAGTTTCTTAAATTAAAAATACTTATCCTTTGAGCAATAAAACAATATATAGGGAGACCATATAAAAAGGGAGTTTAGAAACATGGAAATTTTGGAAAGGAAAAGAAAAAATGTTGTTTACATTGTATGTGATTTTTAAGTATCTGTTTTAGATGTTTTAATTTCACATTATTTGTAGGAAACATAGCCAAACTTCGTAAGAAAACAGTAATTGTGCAAAATGAATAACTTGCAGATACTGTGTACTTTCTTATCAGGGCAGAATAGTAAAACTAGTTTTTAGTCAAGTAAAAGATTTCTATTTGAACAAAAATTTGGAATAGAACTGAGTGTGGAATAGGAATCAGTATTATTTTTTATTTTTCTCAGTAACACACGAATAAGTTTTCCGGGAAAATTAAAACAACTCCATGTTATATCTATTATGTATATAGAAAAAAGGATCTATAATATTAAGGATACTAATATATATATATATATATATATATATATATATATATATATATATATATATATATATATATATATATATATATATATATATATATATATATATATATATATATATATATATACAGTATTGTGAAAAAGTTAAGAACCACTAAATAAAAAATTTTTTTTTTTTCAAATAAATTTAATTAATTTTTATTCTATAGATAATAAAATTTTTTTTTCAAACATATTAAATATAGCATGAGAAAAAAGAAAAAATTTTTTTTTTTGAAAGTTAGTCAATAGAACCTATAAAAAATAAGGATTAAATATTATGTGTTAATTTTTTTTTATATTTTTTTTTGTGAAAAAGTTAAGAACCACAAAGAACTTTTTGTGCTAAATGCGGTGGAAACGTCTTTTTAAATTTATTTTTCCCTTTTTTTGAAAATATTCTTTTAATAACCTGAGTTATTACCAAAGAACCAATAAAAACATTTGAAAAAAATTAATTTTTTTAAATACTTTTAAAAAAAGTATTTAATTTCAAACAAAAAAAATTCTTTCCTTTTGAAAAAATGAGCAGAAAAGCTATTACCTATGAAGATCGTGTAAAAGTGGTGCATTTTCACCAGGAAGGTAAATCCGCTCGCGAAATTGGAAGAATAGTAAAGCGATCACATAGTTCGGTGCTAACAATCATCAAAAGATTCAAAGAGACAAAATCTTACGTTGATCGCCATCGTTCTGGAAGACCGCGTTTGACGACACCCAATGATGATCGCCTTTTAATCAGGTTGGCAAAGAAAAATCGAACCATGCCGTCGCATGAATTAAGAAGGGAATGGAAGCTTTCAAATGGACGTCAAGCCTCGGCATCACTTGTGCGTAGGAAACTATTAGCTAACAATATGTTATGGAAAAAAGCTGTTCTAAAACCGCGACTTACCAAACGACATATAAAAAAGCGAAAAGAATTTTGCCAACGCGTCAAAGAATGGTCTAAACAAAAATGGAGGACAGTAATGTTCAGTGATGAGATGAATATCGAGGTTGATAACCGAAAAAACCGAATTATGATTCGCAGGCAGCCTTCAGAAAAATATAATCACGATTGTATCGTTCAAAGAACAAAACAAGGTAGCGGGTCGGTTGGAATATGGTGCTGCATGACATATTATGGTCTCGGTATGTTTAAATTATTTGATGGTCGACTCAACTCTACTTATTATGTCGATATTTTAAATAACAACTTGTAACCGTCAATTGATGCACTTGAGCAAAGCGTTCCGTTCATTTTTCAGCAAGACTATGTACCATGTCACAGGGCTAAAATTGTCTCAGAATGGTTCGAAAGTAAAAATATTGAGCGTCTAACTTGGCCACCAAATAGCCCAGATCTAAATTGCATTGAAAATCTTTGGAGTTGGCTTGATAAAGAGATTGCCAAGAAAGCACCAAGGAGCCTTGAGGAGTTGCGCAATATTTTACCAGCAATACTTGGAAATGTTCCCAAACATATTTTAGAGAATTTAATAGACTCAATGCCAAATCGTATAAATGAGTGCTTCAAAATTCATGGTAGAATTACGCGGAATTAGGTGGTAAAAATTATCGTTTTTTATTCTATGGTTCTTAACTTTTTCACAATTTTTTTAAAATAAAAATTACCTATAAAACTTTAAATACATTTTTTATATTTGTTTAAAAGTTTTTATCACTATTATTATTTTTTATTTTGTTTGTCTATTTTCTAAAATTTTTTATTATTATTCTTTTAACAGAAAAATACATTCGGTTAATAAAAAAATTTAAAAATAAAAATAAACTATGATTTGTTTTTTTTGTGGTTCTTAACTTTTTCACAATACTGTATAAATAAATGAAAGGATCTATTATATTAAGGATACTCTATTATATATATAGAGAGAGAAAAAAGGAACAGTAAATTTGGACGTTGAAAATAACTAAGCTGAGGCTTATTTCAACTTCAACAACTAGATAAAAATTACCTAGACTCAAGGTCAAAAAGTCGTCAAAAAGTCATCAAAAGGCCGTTAAAAAGTCGTTTGGTATAAAAAAGTTTGTTACTAAAAATGATTACAAAATCCGAATTTTGTGCGAACCGAAGCAATCAATTGGCATAAAATTGATAAATATGAATTTTATTCGATTCGCATAAAATTCGTATTTATCAATACATAGGAACCTTGATGTAATCATTATACGTTTTAATTTGTGTTTGTTTTAAGCCAATATTTAAGAAAACAATGAACGAAGCATTTTGTCTGCAACAATCTACGAAAGTAATACAAAGTTTGTGGTTTTTTAAATAATCATCCTTCTATTAAAATTAAAAAAGTTTGTGGTTTTTTTTCTTCTATTAAAATTAAAAAAATAACTATAAAAATCTATTGAAATTTAACTTTAACTTAATAGTTAAATAAGACTTCATAGCAAAATTGAATGCAAGATTGAATGCAAAATTAAATGCAAGATAAAATGCAAAATTAAATACAAGATTGAAAGCGAGATTAAAAAAAAGGACTTTAAATTAAATTAAATTTACTCTTGTGATCAAACAATTTCACTTTATCGTCTATTACAGCATATCCTGCATTCAGTTGATCACCTTGTACTTCGTTTTTATTTTTAGGCGGAGGACCGGCTTGATCATAATGATTATAAAAAGCGTTTCCAGCATCAGGATTGTATTCTACACTTTCAAGATAAACACTGGAATCTTCATTAAACTCAACTTCAATCTATAACAAAATAAAATTACTATTTATAGAAAACTAAACTTATTATTTATAAGTAATAATGTAAATCAATACGAATAATAATAAGTCTATATTATATCATCTATCTATATATATGAATAGTGAGAAAGCCAACCGGATTAATCCACAAAACTCTATCTAGTTTTTTTATGATTGAATCTTGTTCAGTGTTTAATGTCACACCATATAGATTAAAATCAGAGCCTTTATAATATTGATATTTAACTATACCAGTCTAAAAATCTATATCTCAGAGTAAAGTTGTGAAGAGTAAATAACAAAGTTATTCATAAAAAACTGCCTCAATAATTAACTCTAAAACGGTTAGTCCACTTAGCTTGCACAGGATCAAAAATAAATATTGCGCCCATTTATTCCTGCTTAGGTGGGTTTTTTTAGCTCTCTTTTTTTATCCCGCATGGGAAGCAATTATATATTACAAATCATAATAAGGACATTATAGAGCATTATAGACATTAATACACTGCGACCAATTTCTATAGGCGCATGTGGATTATGTCTTAAAAACGTACTTAACTTTATTTTAAAAGTGTATTTCAATAAATTATAAATAAAGTATAAAAAAATAATAAAAATTATCAACAAAAAAAATCAAATTTGAAAAGAGGTCAATCATAAATGAACTAAATTCAAAAGATAGCTGACTATTTTCTATAGACGCAGTTCACATTTTTTAACTAAACTATCAAAAAAAATGTTTTTATCACATTTTAATACTCGATTGGGCCTCCTTTGAGCTCAATTACTTGCTAAATTTGTTTTGTCATACTTCCCACCAAGTTTTCCAGCACTTTTGGCTCCATATCCTCCCAGCATTCTGTTACCGCTACTTTTAGCTCTGCCACAGAGTTATATTGCTTCTGGTCAGCATAGATACGTCTTACAATGATTCCCCAGATATTTTCAACAGGATTCAAATCTAGACTGCAAGCAGGTCACCACATTTGCTCAATTTTTTTAGCTTTAAACCAAGCTTTAGTCTTGTTACTAAAGTGAATGCTGGCGTTGTCGTGTTGACAAACAAACTTTTTGCGTCGATATTTGTTTTTAAAAGGAATAAAAAATAATTTTAGCACATAAATGTATTCAGAACTTTTTATTTTGCAAAATGTAAATGCTAAATTTAACTTTCCTGTTGCACAAAACCCAAGCCAAACCATCAAAGATCCACCACCGAAATTCCTTGTCGAAAAATATTTGGGTTTTCTCTTCAAATCACGCCAATAGCCACTAAAAAGATCAGGCCCATCAAGATTAAACTTTTTCTCGTCCGAAAAAATCACCTGGTATTGAAAACAAAAATATTCAGCTATTTAGACATCTTACGTATTCATGAGAATTTAACCTAAAATTTCATACTTGTTCCAAATCGCGTGCCATACTTTTGCGGGCGAATTTCAACTTAATTTCGACTTACAAAAGTCGTTAAGTTCAACTTAATTTCGACTTACAAAATAAAAAATACTACAGAATGTAAGAAATTTGCGACGAAACTAGTAAAAACTTTAGTGCGTCTATAGAAAATTGCCATGTGAATATTTAAGGAATTTTAAATAAACACAAAAACCATTTAAGCGAAAATGCGGTTCTAAAAAGAAAATTTTTTTTCTTTATAGAACCACATTAGAAATGAGAATTCTTTATAGAACCACATAAGAAAAAAAAAAAAAATTCATTGGTTAAAAGAGTTCATTATAGAGTATAAAATCTATTTAAAAAAAAAAAAAAAATTTCAAGAGTGCTGGATAATGAAAGTAAAAAATTTGACGAAAGTCAAATTGAAAGTCGAGTGAAGATATCATCTGGAAAGATGAAACAAAAGATTTAAAAAGCAGACAAGACTTTTTCAATGTTCAGAAAGTATTGCATGTTTAAAAAATATCATGCAAAGTCGAAATTTTGAAAAACAAAAAGAGATATAAGAAAAAAATCAATGGTTAAAAGAGTTCATTAGGAAACAAAAAAGTCAAATTTATGCCAGAAAAACAAACCATGCCAGATTTATGTCAAAGGGAGTTTATTACTTAACATGATTTTCTTCAACCATAACTCAGTAATATCGTTGCAATAAAGAAAGCTAATTCATGAAATAACAACAAAACTAAATTCAAAAATTTTTATTGACAATGTAAAAAAAATTAAAAAAATAAAAATTTCATTAGTCATGAGTCGGAATGGCTGAAAACCAGTTTATCACACTGGGACTAATTTCAGGTTATATATGATTTAAAAAATCTGTCACTAGTCTCCTTGTTGTAAATTTAAATGCAGAATTTGCTTTTTTGAAAAAAAAAAAAATCTTGGATAAAAACTTTAAAACAGCCTTTTTTTTAACAAAAAAATGTACAATTAGAAATGTTTTATATTTCAAGTACATACCGAAAAATTATAATAAACCCTAACCCCTCAAATATATAGGTCATGATTTTAAATGGGTAGGACCAACCATTCCCATCATTTGCACAAAAAAAACAACAAAAAAACAAAGCATAACTTAAAATCAAATAAAGCTACAAAAACAACTCTCGTTGTGTTTTTGAAATATTTGTAAGTGACCACCCCCTTGCTGAGACCAACCATAAGGGTACCCATAAAAAAATGTATAGACTTTTTTGAAAATAAATTAAAAGGAACCTTAAAAATTAGCATGATTTTTTTTGACTTGGGTGTATTATGCCCCACCCTAATATATATATATATATATATATATATATATATATATATATATATATATATATATATATATATATATAAATATATATATATATATATATATATATATATATATATATATATATATATATATATATATACACACAAATTTTATATGATAATAAAATAAAACAGTGTTGAGATCTCTGTACACTTCTGTGCCTAAGTTAAAATAATCTTGTATTTAAAAATATATTTAAATATATATATTTTCAAATTAAAATATATATATATATATATATATATATATATATATATATATATATATATATATATATAAAAATCTCTAAAAAAACATAAACAAAAGTTTATGTATAAAAGTGACCCACTTATATACATAAACTTTTTCTTTTAATTTTTTTGGATAACATTTACTATTCCCGCCAGTCACTTAAATAAAAATTTTGCCAAGAAATTTTTCTGTTTTTAATTTAATTTTCAACTTTTAGTCAGTTTTTTCAGGAATATAGTCGGCCAGTCGGTAAATTTGGAGTTATGAGGATCGTTTTTTTTTTTTTTGGAATGCAGCTGGCACTTTTGAAGGATTCACCTCCTCATTTTAATTGTAGAATTGCCCCAGGTTATAGTATAGAACTTTTGGATGGAATTTTTTAATTTTCCCTTTTCTTCAGAGCAAGTAAATAAAATATGTAATGGATGAAGATCTTTGTTTTCTTAATTTATTAAAAAAAAAAATTAATAATGTACACAGAGCAGAACAGTTCTTTAAAACAGAAACTTCAATTTCTTCATTAGTAGAGAAATTTAGAGTTGGAAGCACAAAGTTAGCCGATTCTTTGTATGATGCTTTGGTTCTGCAAACTGGTTTCTTCCAAGCATTTTTGACCTGGAGGAGATGCTGCAGTTTGTCTTCACTCTTGGCCTTCTCCACATTCTGCTGGATGAGCTTGATAGCCCGCTCAGAGCAATGATTAACAACATCAATGGAGCTCACAAACTCCTGGAATTTGATGTATCCGGGAAACTTATACCAAAACTGATGTGGTAGTTCCATCTAAACACACTGCTCCATAGTAAGGCCTAGAATGTTTAACATAGTCCAACTCTCCTTCTTGATGAAATTTGTTAATGAGGGAGGTTTCTCCTTCTCCTTCAGGTAAACATGCATTGGAGGCATCTCCGCCATTACTCTATCTCTTCTGAGTGGTTTTCTTTGTGACAAACAGAACCTTGATCATCTCCTCCATTTGCGCAAAGTTATTACTGTCCTTGGAAGTTAAGACCATTACTACCAAAGAAGGGTCTAGATACCAAGTGTGGTTTCTCACGAATTCGGTACTGACTCAGCAACAGGTTCAATCTGGGCATAGTGGCATATTTGCCAATAACTGAACTGATCCTAAAATAAATTTAAATTAATTAGAGTACTATTTTTACCTCTATTCAAACAGTACAGACATATACAATACATTTTTATTACTTCTGATACTATATTTTTAAAATGAATATTGCATACTGCACAATGAAATCCCACCATCATTTATTTTTTTCATATATTTTATCTATTTTACCTTGACTAAAGCTGAGTCAGATAACTCACCAGTAAGGAGCCAGGAAGAGTAGAAGATAGCAATAAAGTTTGCCATTCTATTGATCTCTTTGATAAGATCATAATTGATCTCAATAACCTGTTGGATCTTGGAAAAAAGGAGCTGAAACTTCTGGTAATAGAGGGCATTTCCCCCATGAACCTAGCATGGGATATGGCTCCAGGTTTATGAAACTTGTACATTGTAGGTTCACATACCCCATCTAAATACATTATGGCCAACTCTGCTAACTCAAAATAGTCACCTCTCTTTTTCAATGTTTGAAAAAAATAAAACCTATATGTTTTTAAATCTTTAAAAAAAGTTGCCATATTGATTTGTTTAAATTTTACAAAACCTTTTTAAATTTACCTAATCATTTCTTAGAATACTCTTGTTCTTTAAGTTTTTGCAGACATCTAATGCAAGTATGGCCTGTCTATCTAGCCAGTCTCCATCAATGTCAGTGTAATCAAACCTCGAAAGGGTTTCAACCTGATCTGCTCCAACTTCAGACCACTTTATTTTTAAAGACTTGAACAGTTGGTTTTCTGGTACAACGGTTCTTCTACCTGTAACTTTAGAACTGAAGTGGGACATATAGATTTCTCCAACATGGTGTCTGCATGCCGACATAAGCATTGGTCGGTCATTAAAGTGAGCCAACCTCGTGCAAGCCCCTCTGAGGTGTCCAGTCCATTTTAAGCTGTAGTGTCAAAATATATTCCACATATCCACTCACTTATATCATAAGGATCCAACCACTTCTGAACTGCTTCAAACTGAGCCTCACCAGTCCCATGAGCTAATCCTGGAACACCAAGGAGATGTGTCTCTACCTTATGCTTTATAAGAACACAAAGTCTATCTTTAGTTTCATATCCTGAGCCTGATTAATCCTTGATAATTTTTCCGTCAAAATGCACAATAATTGGCATATTAGCTTTCTTAACTATCTTTTTTAGGTTAGCTCTGAGTGCAGCAGCGCCCTGGTGTATAACCTTGTTTGAGATTCTTTGTCCAGAAGTCTTAGATAATGTTACTTTGTCTATATCTCCACCAGACTGCTCTACAACAGAAGTAATTAAAGCATTTGCTTGATGAGGACTGATACCCAGGCGGATGGCAGTTCTGGTAGTTTTAGACAAAATATCCTTAGACGTAACTAAAATTTGTTCTGAAGTCTTTTCCTGGGGTATTTCAAAATTATCGTCATCAGAACTTGGTTCACTCTCTGTTGTATCGGATGCAAAGTCAGATTCAACCTTAACAAAAACATTTGGTTTCTCCTGATTCTTTCGTCTTTTCGAACTCTGTGCAACAAACTCAAACCTTCCATCAACTTCACCAATCGACATCTGTCTGTCATCTGATCATGTATAAAAGCTTCATCCTCCAAATTGTCTTCAGTCATTCTTAACCTACTAGATTCCAGACTTCTCTTCAGCAGATCCATATCCATACTTGCCCAAAACAAACCTTGATAAAAACAACTGTTGAAAAAACAACTATATGATTGTTTTATATTGATAGAGATAACTATATTGCAGCTTCTTACCTTCAAGTTTAATGCTAAACTTCTTTATAGCCAGCTTCAACCTTCTTCCCAGATTTACTCAGGTTAATCTACTATTCCACAACCTGATTAACATTATCCCGCAGATGATAGACGGTCAGAACTTGCTCTTGTAGGAAATTTATTCTCTATTCCCTGTGACACTAATGAAAATTACTTTTTTTGTTAGGTATATTACACTTTGTTTAATATGTTTTATTTCGACAGCATACAAATCATAAACTACTAAAAAACTAATACAAACTACAGTTTATAAAATTTCACAAGCGCAATTCCCAAGCGGCTCAGAGCGTGTGTCAGCAATTCATAGAAATATTATAATTTCATTCATTTTTATTTAAAAATAAACAAATTATTATTATAATTTGTTTATTTTTACAACGATTCAATTTAACTATTGATAAGACATGTGACATATTGATAACAATGATTTACACTGAAGTGTAAATCATCGTATTTGGGGGATTATTATGGATTTATTATTTTCTTTAAACAAAAAACAATAATAGGGCAAAAACATATTTTTCAAATAGATTTTTTATTATGAATTAAGTACTTATTCTGAGCGAGTTAAAAAATTAGATTTCAAAAATCAAGCAACCTCCCAATAATTAAGTTGATAGATTATGGGTATATAATTAAATACTAAACAGGAGGTTTATATATGCGTTGATCCTTTGTTAGTATTAATTGACAATTTATAAGGTCCTAACAGTTCATCTTGCATTTAAATGAATGAATTTGGACCAAGTTTACTATTTCTGCTGAAAGTGCAAAAAAGCCCTCAAATAGGGGAATTTTAAACTTCCAAACCATCGGCAAGCATTTAAGTTAGCAATTTAAAAAAAAAAAATTTGCAAATCCTCATTATACCATACAAAAAGAAACAGTGTGTATTAAAATTTTGATATGACTACAAAAATGGCTCAGGCTAATATATATATATATATATATATATATATATATATATATATATATATATATATATATATATATATATATATATATATATATATATATATATTTAAAAAATATAACTTTATATAAATTGATTATAATAAAATACTTTATTTACAAACAATTCCACTTTTTCCCTCATGATCCCCTTTTCCCCTATACTTAAAATACTTTACCTCTTGAACATCAACATCTGGTGTATAACCAAAATTAACTGCTGGTAGCTGATTGGCTTCTGGTAAATATATATCACGCTGGGTAGCCATACTGCGAACAGGAGGATCTGGAACACTGCGGTTTACTGGTACGACTACCACTGCTTTATTATTCCTATATCATCAAAAAATCAAAAGAAAAAAAAATGTATTTAATCTGTAAGAAAAATTTAATAACATAAAGTGAAAGAAATTCAACAAATTTTTAGCTTATGTTCTATTTACTAAATTGCTTTTATTTTTTTCAAATGAATCTTTGAGTAAAAAACCTCTTGAATTTCGTATAAATTAAGTTTCAAAATTAATTTAATTAGATAAAGTTTTAAATTAATTTAATCAGCTTTTTAATGATATAATATTTTTAATGATATAATATTTAAATTGTGTTTTTATAGTTTGTTGCTTATATTGCTGTCTAAGCTTTGTTTTTCATTCTACTTTTCATTTAGCTATGACACCCAGTTCACAGCCTAAACTTTTTTTTTTCATATCTTCTTTAGTAATTATATACTATAGTTAACAAACTACAAAACAAAAGGTCCTTATCTTTAAAGCAACTAACATGCATAGTTAGATAAAATTGAGACCATTATAAGTTACATGTTTCATTTTTTTATTATTAGTTTATAGTTTAATACCCTTATTTTTGAAATATAACATATTATCACAAATGTTTCCATTACACTACCGAAAATATTTACCCAGGTAATGGATAATTTTGGCTTTAGTACAAAGTTTGAAGTTGTTTGACATTTGAGGAAAGCAAGAAGAGGTAACTTTGGAGTATTGGGAGCCTGTTTGACTGTCTGCTGAGCTTCAGATGGAATTTCTATAACATGACAGTTATCATTACTGGACAGAGTAAAAAAAAGTTTAAGCCAGAATCTATCTCTATTTTTCAATAATTTCATTATTTGATAAGAGCAAGAAAAGGGGACACTCATCAAGAACTCCTGGATTGTTGAGAAATTTTAGCAGACAGGCAGTTAAAAATAAACACCTTTTAATAATCTATTTTTTGATTTCTCCAAGCAAACAACTACAAATTAAACTTTCCTCCCTTTGCAATTCCTCCAACAAAAAATCCCACAATGCACCTTCTGCAATGTTTAAGTCAGAGTCATCACCATCCATAAACATGGTTAAATAATTGCTACTAATTCAAGAACACTTGTTTCTAAATAATTAGGCCAATCATGTCAAAATGCTTGAATAGTCTTTTTGATAACTGGTTTCATTTCATTGAAAGTTGCCAACATTTTGAATGCACTGTTTCTAATTTAAAGTTATACTTTATAGTTTAAAAGTTATACTTTTTTACAATAGTTTGCACATCTTCAAGAGTTTTAGTGCTAGACAAACCACGATCGTACTCAAGTGCTTCCTCATCTTTATTTTCTTTATCAGAATTTGCATTAGCATAACTTTTGTCTTCAAATTCTTCTTTGTTTGTTGCTGAAGTAAACACGATTGGCGTGCTACAAGAACTCTGAGGTGTGTTTGACATGTCACTTTCTGGTTCTTCTTCGCTCTGGTCTTATAATGAATCATTATTTGTTCAATTGATGCCTATTATTTTCATTTTGAAGTTGTGTCAATTTTTCAGATTTGTCAGAAGCAGAAGGAACATAGCAATATCGATGGAATTTCCATAAAAATTGAATTTGTTTAGTATTGTAGTCTGTTTGTTTGATGAATTTGTGCTTTGCTCAGTCAGGACACAAGATGCATTCAACTTGAAATTTATCATTTTTTACAACTAGCCATTTTGATAAGTTCCCCTCTCAATTTTTTCAATTTCAATATGTTCAAATTTAAAAAACATGTTAGCTGCAATTGCTATGCAATTTATGTCGTAAAAAAAATTAATTATACTTTCTTTTTAGTTTATTTATTAGTTTATTGTTATTTTTTATTTATGTATTTTTTATATATAATTAAATATATTAAAAATAATTAAATTTTTATATATATTGCAACTTATAAGATTTTAAAAATATTAAAACCGAAATTACTGAAAAATGTTAAAAACCTTCAAAACTGGCGCTTCTTATTTTTTATGAAAGAAAAAGCCAAAATTGATCGTTGTGAGACAATTTATGCTGAGGACTCTCCTTGAATCAAAAACATTGCAACTCTTTTCTTATTCAAAAAAAAAAAAGAAACAAAAAAGTGTTTTCAATATATTTCAGTTATCTTGGTTTTAAAATGCATTCATTTTCTTGTTATTATAAGACCGAGATAAAAAAATAACAGAGATTTCCGAGACAAGCGAGATCTAAAAGTATAATTAAAATCAAAGCATCAAGGGTATCATCTCCTAATCTATTTTTTATTTTAATGGCAAACAACCCCATGGCTGAAAAAGCTTGTTATGGCCCCACTGATGTTGATTTAATTGTTAATAAAGCTTTGAAAAAATTTTCAAGATTTTTAGACTTTGCATGGTTAGCTTCAAATAAACTCATCTTATTTTTCAAAATCTTAGATCCAATATCATCTATGGTGAAAGCTTCATGCTTTGTTTGTTGATTAAATGTAGCAAATTCATCTGATAGATATTTTTTCATCAATTTTCAATGTTTGATCAGCTGTACATGTAACTTCAAAATCAACTGGTAACTCTTCACCTACTTTCTGTGAATTAAGTCTGTTCAAAAGTGAATTTGCCAGAGATATTTTATGTTTTATTATTTTAGCCCAAACTGATCCTTTTGTTCTTCCAAACATCTGGGGATTTTAAATGTTCTATAAGCGTTCTTCTCTCTTTAATTTGAACTTGAAATTTTTCTAGGAGAGTATGGCTTATTGATATCCCTGAATCTCTTAGTTTCATAACAGCAAATTCATAACTTTTTCAGTAAAAGATCAGCATCTTTCTTGCATCAACATTCCACAGTCATCTTAATGGGAGCAAGGGCATCACATAGTTCTTTAAGCTGCTCCAATTCTTTATTGAAAACATCAAATTCCTGTTCAAGATGGATCATTGTTACTTTAACTTTGCGAACTTTATAAGATCTTTACAGCATTTTAATAAGTCTATACTATTGTGTTTTACAATCTAAAAATAAAGCTTTTGCATTTCCAAAGGCTAGATACTTTGAGGTTGAGGTTTGTCATAGAAAGTCTCTTGTAGTTCTTGACAGAGGATTTTCTAAAGAATTTAACAATTTTATGAATCTTAACAACAATTGCACCAATATCAGAAAACAGGGTTGTTAGTGACAATGTAATAACTAACAGTAAATATAGTGACAATGTAATGACTAACAGTAAATATAGTGACTTTGTAATGACTAACAGTAAATATAGTGACAATGTGATGACTAGCAGTAAATAGATGTTAAATAATATGTATATGTTAAAAAATAATTACAGTTTTGTTTATAAGAAACCAAGAATATTGGCTAGCACTAGAAAGTGTCTTGTTTTAATGGCTCTATTTTCTCAATCTTTTACTAAAAGTTTCTTTAAAGCTTATTAAAATTTATATTTCAATATAAATTTAAACTTGTGTTTTCATATATTAATTATTTTATATGCTTTTTTTATATGAAATCCAATGGCTTTGTTTATTATTACTAAGTTATTTATTATGAGTTATTAGTAATGCTTCAATTTAATTGATTTTAATCAAAATATTTTTCCTAAAGAAAATTTCGAACAAAATTTTATTTGATTGAGCATCCAAATTAAATACTCATTTAAACTATTATTCTCCATTGTAAATAATGTTTGGTTTAACTTCAACTTTTGTTAATGAGATATATATTCTTATCATTTAGTACTAGTTTCTTATAAACAACTTTCTTATTAAAAAAATAAGTATTAGTTTGACAATAATGTTAATAATAAATAACTTAAAATAAAAAAACTCTAATACATTATGATTCTTTAACAAGGTGAAAATCTCAAATTTGATTTGTTTACATTGTATTAAAAGGTGATGTGTAAGTTATCGGACAAAATAAAAACGTCAATAACTTATTTATAAACGGAAAAAAAACTATTACTATATTAAAAAAAAAAAAGTATTTTTAATAAAAATAAATTATTTTTTAAATGAAAAAACACCATCTGCAATTGATCTCAATTTTGCTCTGACGCCTTTCATAAATGACTGTAAAAAAATTACATTGATTTCTTCAAGTTTTAATTTAATTCCATCAATCAAAACTTGCTCTGTTGAAACTTGCTTAGCTCCCTTGTAAACCTTCTGTGCCAAATGCCCCCAAAAGTTTTCAATTAGTCAAGCTTGAGGTACATTTGGGGTATTGGATTCTTTATCAACATAATAGACTTATTGGTTTATCCAATTCAGAGAATCTTTAGAATAATGAGGAACTGCTAAATCTGGTCTCCATGATACTTGTGTGGTACCACATTAATAGATTTCTCTTTTCCTATAAAACGAACACTTTCTGAACATGTTTTTTTGTTGTTTGTGTAGTATCCAGAACTTTCAGGCATGTTGTTCCCTGCAAAACAAAAGTATTTTTTGACATCAATGACCAGAAGTGATTTTGTGCTATAGAGTTGGTAAACTAGTTTCCTGCTTCTTTCCTTTGCCTTGTTCTACAGTGCATTTTGGAGTCTTTTCACATTTTTTTATATTTAATATTCATTTTTTTTAACTGACAACCAATTTTTGATTGATTTACACTGAATTTTAAAACCTATTTTTCTCTAACTGACCCCTTTTTGATTGTCGACAAATCTCATTAATTTGGCAGTTTTTTCTCAGTCCAGGATGTTGGACGACAAGGGTGCTTTCTTTCAGAAAAGGTTTGAACAGTTTCAAGTTTTTTTAAGTTATCATATATTGTACTTTGAGCAAATCCTTCCTTTTCAAAATGATTTATAATTTCTTTTTATTTATATTAGGTTTATTTACAAAAAACATTTTGAGTCGCTTTCGAAAAGATTCTCGTTCAACTGCATTTAACCTCATTTTAAATAACTGTGATTCAAATAATAAAGTTTATATTTTATAGAACGTTTATGTCTGCACATAGAATCACAAAAACAAATTATTATGCTCAAATAATTAAATTCAGATTTGTCCGATAACTTCTGTATCACCCATTATTACTTACGCAACAGCTGCAGACTAAACTGGAAACCTAAACAATTTCCATAAAGCTGGGTTTATATTATAAAACTTTTTTCATACAATTAAATGTCCTCACAAAGTTGATCACAGTTAGAAATTTTCATTAAAGCAAATAATTCTTAAAAATTTGATATATCTATTTTGATAGATAATAACAATCTAGAACTTTTCAAAATGAATTCACTTCCAGCAAGGCTGCAACCAGCCACTACTCAAGTTTGGAGTTAACAGAAAGTAAAGGAGAGAGAAAAAGATCAAGAAAAACAGAAAACTTTAAAAACTGCTAAGTATATAAGCCAGGAAAACATAAAGATGGGAGAAAACTTCAAAGCACAAGGCATCAAAGTTTTGAGAAATAAAAACTAGATTAAATGAGTCTTGTTAGATAGACTTTTGGTTAATGGAAAAACGTTGGCAGCTAGAGCAGGTTCAACATTATTTAAATATTGAACCTTGTCTGAAAGAGAGAGGGCATCATTGAAAGTACATAAAAGTACAGCTTAAGTATAACAAAAGAATTCCGTATAAGGACAAATAAGAAAATCACAATTAAAAGTAGCAACCTTTTCAGATGGCAACTCAGCATCATATTGTATATTAGGCTGGGGTAAAAATAGTTTTTATCATATTTTATTTACTTACAAGACAAACTGTAGTATTAGGTGTTTACATTAGTGAAAGTAATTAGTGCAATTAAAACTAAAAAAATTAAAATGCAACCATCCCATTTTCCAAATTCTTTTTATTAACTTTTGGTTTCGCATATTTGGTTATCACAAAATTCAAGACAGCTTTTTAACTCACTTCCTGTTATCATATTGATCTAAAATTTGGTCATAGACTTGATATAATAGATGATGTATTCTATCAAATTTTTAGGGCTCAGACTGTAGGTGATTTAAGGTTACATTAATTAAAAAATTAAAATATTGTATAGATTGTTAATACTTTAAACATATCGTAATAAGATAAAAACGCAATATTATAAAAATTTAAATTGATAGCTTTTGAAATTAGGAATTTAAATTTAATGATTACTGTAAGATTTGAAAGTAATATAATTCAAGAATATTTAGTCAGAAATTTTAAAGTGTATAACCTGACATTTTAGATTGAATCTTGTTTGTTTATTTAATAGCTGCATAAACTGTAAATGATGTTTACGAGATCTATTGGAAAAGCCATTTATATATGTGAAAAACTGACTGTTGTAAAATTTTAACCTATTTTAGACAAAAAAGAAATACCTATATTATCAAATGAAGCACTTTTAAATTTCAATAAAGATCAGCAGTATATGTAAATGTAACCGAAAATCTTGCCAGAATCAATCTGGATCTATAAATTACAGTAGGTGGTTAACTTTACTTGAGCTTGCAGACTTTGTGTATTCACAATTAATCTGGTTAAAAACCTAAATTTAATAACTCAAATCATCATTTTTCACTAAGTTGGTCTTCTATTAATTTTAAAACCGTCAGCTCAAATGAATTGAAACATGTGTTTCTGATTGTAAAGTTATAACAACATTTATCTTTATTGGTTGTTAATATTGTCAAAGTTTACATTGAATAGAATGTGTACTTTGCTTTTCTTGAAATTGTTCATTTATCAATTTAGCAACCTCAAACAAAATAAGCATCTCAAAGCTTCAGAAATTATCTCAAGTTAAGAAACCAACTATCAAAGGCAAACCTTAAAATTACTGGGATATTGACTTTAATGCTAATAATCTAGTTAAATGGAAAATTGTTAAAGTCAAAGAACTACCACTTACACCACATTTAAAAACCAAACAGATTCAATCAGCTGTTGACATACCTCTTATGAATAATGCTTACCCAAACCGCATGCAAAGTGTTGAACACTGTGTTAGATTTGCTACGAACACTGCTAAATCAGTATATGCAGCAGAAGTAAAAGTTAAGTTTTTACATTTTTCAGATTCAGTAAGATGTCATTTATCAATATAAGAATATTAACAGCACTGCAACTATTAGCAGTAAATAAATGTTTATAATGAAATTCACCAGGAGCTACAAGCTCTAACATATCACTGTAAGCTCTAACATATCACTGCAAGTTCTAACCTTTCACAAAAGAAAGATTAGATTCCAGATTGGCTGTTTTAAAAATCAAAAATAAATTTTTGTCAAGACAGAAAAATATAATTGTGTCATAAACAAATTATTTACTAATAAAATACTACTAGTTAGCTTAATTAATAAATACTAAAAAAAAAAAAAAAAACTAAAACTAATTACCTTCGCCTTCTTGCCAACAACACAGCAAGAATAAAAAAGAGAACACAAACAATGGGAATAAAAACCCAGATGACAATATACCATTCTTGAAATATCAAAATATTATTATTATAATTTAATATTATAACTTGTTGAATTTGATTAAGAAGGCTGCATATAAACTTTTTGTTTTATATATATTTGATATTATTATATATTTACAATATTTTGCTGACCTATAGCAGTCAGCACCATCAGGTGTAATTACACCTTAATCAAATTCAACAAATATAAACATTGTATAAGAAGAATATGATTTTAACAGATAATATTATAACTTATTAAAACTAAAACTTTTACTTCACAAATATTTTTATTTTAACTTTTAAATTAAACTTTGTTCTTAAAGAATATCAAAATACTTTTTTTGTTCTATAGAGTTTGTTCTATAAATAATGTTTAATATTGCACAAATAACAGTGATTATCCAAGCCATATTTTAAAAATATTGAAAACTTTTTCCAGAATCCGGAAAATATTTTTAAGAAATATAAGGAAAAAATCTGGAAATATGAATGCATTTAATGTAACTAAGAATATCTCATATGTTTAAAAAGAAATTCATTATTTGTACGCAAAAAATGTTTAAATACATTCATTTTTCATACAAGTAACATAGCAAAGTAGCGTTGAGGATGTTACTATGCTAAAGTAATATGGGATGGCTTACAAGGTAGCAGCTTTGAATCCTCCTTATGGAACTATTTTTTTAATTTTTTTTTTTTTAAAGTTTTATTTTGAAGTAGTTTTATGTCTTTTAACTAATATTGTTGTTTATTTATATCTGTTTATCATTTATATATTTCATTCATTTATTTTTATTTTTCAAAATTTCATAGAATAAGTTTATCAATGCATACATAAATATTTAGATATAGCTGTAGTCACAGTGGAGTGTACATGCATCGACTAACTTAAATAGGGATAGGTGTAGTGGAGTGCGCAAAAATTAACTGACTTAAATAGGGATAGGTGCAGTGGAGTGTACATTGATTGAGAGTTTAGGTTTTGGCAGAGATTCTTTAACATAAAAGAAAATTATTTCAATATTTATTTAAATAAATTTATATTTAAAAAAACACAAAATTAAATTACACTATATTTCTAGGTGAAATTAGTCAAAATAATTAACACGCGTAAAATACACGCGTAAAATAAGAAAAATTTGTTATACACGCATACAAATAATGCCTAACCTAACTAAATATAGTGTTGGGTAATTTTTATGCAATACCTTTACTGTTTTAATTATTTAATGACAAAGTTACAAAAAAAAAAAATGTTCAACTTGTGTTTTCAGAAAACTATTTGGATATCCAGAAAACTTTGCTCCATAGATTGTGTTAAAAAACGCAAGTATTATATGATTTGGTCACCTAGTTGGTCTGTCGTTCTCCTCCTTGCTGTCCCACTGACCATATACTGCTCATATGGCCAGTGCATTGTGGGGGTCCGAATCCTTTTGCTTGCACGATTAACTTTTTTTCCTTTTTCAATTTTAAAATAAAAAAGCATGTGTAATGATAAAAATGTTGTTAATGTTCTTAGGTATTTAAGTAATTAGTAATTAATCAATTAAAGTAATTAAAGAAACAAGTGTGAAAGAGTAAACACATCATTTTTTTCAGTGGTTGCATTAATATACTTTTAGTTCTATTTTGTTGGCAACAATTTCAAAATAACGTTTTAGCTTTCCTATTTAACTTAAAATAAGTTTTAAAAATGAAAAAAGATGAAGACATAAAAAGTATTTTGCATAAGTATATGGAAAATCCAAATAGAAGCAACAATTCAATCGCAAAAAAGTTGCAAATACATCCCTACACTATTAGTCATGTTATTTAACATTTTTCACAAACAATATTGATCAAATGCAAATCTGTTAATGGAGGAAAGGAGGTTTTTTAAGATATATAACTGGTTAGAAAACTGGTTAACAGTTATATGAATAACTCAAACCTCTCACTAAGAAAATGTACAAAAAGGTAAAGATTTTCTCATAGTTTTGTTGTAAAAGTTTGAAATAAACAAGCTTTAAAATCAAAAAAAGTGCCTAACCATTCTGATTCCACACTATATGGTAATTTATATGTTAAAGAGTGTTACAAAAACGTCTTTTACCTCTTACTAAACCA
Organism: Hydra vulgaris; assembly: GCF_038396675.1. NCBI lineage: Eukaryota > Metazoa > Cnidaria > Hydrozoa > Anthoathecata > Hydridae > Hydra > Hydra vulgaris. The sequence continues at coordinate 35,441,704 of NC_088920.1, forward strand.
TACGATAGTAGACATGTGTTTGGGCCTGATTTATCATCAAGTCATTATAGCAAACTGGCTATGGGATGCAAGGCTCTAATTAATGCAAAAAAAATTTAATTGCAAAAAAAAAAGTTTTCACCTCACCCCCCCCCCCTTCTCATCCCTAGTGCCGCTTTAAGGCAAGGGGATTTAATATAAATTGTATCTTTTCTATATTAACTGGTAATTGTTATTTTTTAAACATGATATCTCTCGTATTTAAACATTATCTTTTAATTTTCTCGTTTAGCAGAGTTAAATAGTGTACCTTAATGTTATAATTTACAGCTTATGTTATAACTTAATGTTTAAGTTTCAGTTAAAATGTAATGAGATTTATATCTGCAATGTAATGAGCAAATAATGTATTTAATACTATTACAATATTACTTTTAGTAATTGTTTTTAACTGATATGATGCTTAAAAAAGTAAAAGTAAAAATGCAAACATTTAATATATTTAAACCATTTTATTTAGTTATATAAAACTATTTAATATGTTTATGCTGACAATAAAACATGTGTTATTTTTAAAAATTGTTATTGTAAAAAAGCTATAAAACAACAATAAAACAAGCAAAATAATAAAAATTATCTTTTATTATTTTATTCTAAAATTATCTTTTTAGAAAAAAATTTCTTTGAACTGGTTTAATATTTGCAATAGAACGTTTCTATTTTTAAAACTATTTCCAAAAAACAAAAAATAATTACCTACAAAATGTTTATTATTTAAATAAAACTTTATTTCTCACTTGCACTTTGTTCTAAATCTGATTTTACACTGCGACCAATTTCTATAGGCGCATGTGGATTATGTCTTAAAAACGTACTTAACTTTATTTTAATAGTGTATTTCAATAAATTATAAATAAAGTATCAAAAAATAATGAAAATTATCAACAAAAATAATCAAATTTGAAAAGAGGTCAATCATAAATGAATTAAATTCAAAAGATAGCTGACTATTTTCTATAGACGCAGTTCACATTTTTTAACAAAACTATCAAAAAAAATGTTTTTATCACATTTTAATACTCGATTGGGCCTCCATTGCGCTCAATTCCTTGCTAAATTTGTTTTGTCATACTTCCCACCAAGTTTTCCAGCACTTTTGGCTCCATATCCTCCCAGCATTCTGATACCGCTACTTTTAGCTCTGCCACAGAGTTATATTGCTTCTGGTCAGCATAGATACGTCTTACAATGATTCCCCAGATATTTTCAACAGGATTCAAATCTAGACTGCAAGCAGGTCCATTTGAGCACCACATTTGCTCAATTTTTTTAGCTTTAAACCAAGCTTTAGTCTTGTTACTAAAGTGAATGCTGGCGTTGTCTTGTTGACAAACAAACTTTTTGTGTCGATATTTGTTTTTAAAAGGAATAAAAAATAATTTTAGCACATAAATGTATTCAGAACTTTTTATTTTGCAAGATGTAAATGCTAAATTTAACTTTCCTGTTGCACAAAACCCAAGCCAAACCATCAAAGATCCACCACCGAAATTCCTTGTCGAAAAATATTTGGGTTTTCTCTTCAAATCACGCCAGTAGCCACTAAAAATATCAGGCCCATCAAGATTAAACTTTTTCTTGTCCAAAAAAATCACCTGGTATTGAAAACAAAAATATTCAGCTATTTAGACATCTTACGTATTCATGAGAATTTAACCTAAAATTTCATACTTGTTCCAAATCGCGTGCCATACTTTTGCGGGCGAATTTCATCCGTTTCTGTTTGTGAACGGGCTTCAAATTTGGTGCTTTATTCACTTTTGATCGTACAATGTGTGGAGTGTCTTTAAGAACTTTCCTAATTGTCTCCTTGCAAACATTTAAACCCAAATCTGACTTAATTGTTGTCAAACTTTTTGATGAATTTGATGCGAGTCGAACAATTCTGCGTTTTTCACGGCCTGAAACCTTATATTTCTTTGGTTCCGCTTTATTGTTGCATAATCTGTTGGATTTTTCAAGAAATTATGGGTAACGTGATCTGATCTCTTCAATCTTCTAGCAATTTTTCGATTTGGATCTTTTTCTTGATGATAAGCCAATATTGGACCTTTTTCAATATTAGTAAGGACCTTTCCTTTCGGCATTTGGTTAAGTTCAACTTAATTTCGACTTACAAAATAAAAAATACTACAGAATATAAGAAATTTGCGACGAAACCTGTGGTAATATGTTCCAACTGCCTTGGTAAAGGAAACTTCAAGATTTACTTGGGAAATATGTTTGAAAAGAGTGATTTTGATTTTAACGATCAGATCACATACAAACAATCGGTGTCAACTGACTGACCTGCACTTGTCACAGTCCAAACAAGCATTTTTGAGTTTATTGAAACTCTAAGTGAAACTTTGTTTGACCTTTGTCACCACCACTTTATCAAAGAAGCACAATCCTCCTACTTATCAGAGGCAAAAAGAACATTAGATCAACTCACTTGTCTTACTCTTATGGATTTTGCAGAAAACTATAGTTTTCTTGTGCAAGATGCTGTACAAGGGTTTTACTGGCAAGCCGATCAAGTTACCTTACATCCATTTGCTGTTTATTACAAAGATGAAAAAAATCAACTCAAATGTGAATGCTATTATACAATTTCTGACCATCAACGCCATGACCAAACAACAGTTCATTATTTTCTAACAAAGTTACTCCCTATGATCAAAATTAAACTACCCACAATCAATAAAGTAAAATACTTCAGTTACAGTACTGTGTCACAGTACAAAAATTACAAATGTCTGTTAAACTTAATGTATCATTTTGAAGATCAAAATATAAATGCATTATTTCTTTGCTACATGCCATGGCAAAAGTGCATGTGATAGAATAGGAGGAACTATAAAAAGAGAAGCAGCAAAAGCAAGTCTATGAGCAGCAAATGCAAACCAGATTCTTCATTCAAACACTGTTTATTAAAATTATATCGCTGTATATACCATTTATTAAAAAATATTTGCTGCGCTTTAGCTTGCTTTATAAAAAAACATACATTTTGTGCAACTTTTTAATGCAGCCTCAGAACAGGTTTACAAGGAATTCAAAATTTAGTTATAAAAAAGTTTAGGAAAGAAAACTGAAAAAATAAATTTATTTTTAATAATAAGCAAAATTTAAATATTGAACAATATTAATAATAAATAAATTAGAAATAAATTTGATAATAAATGCAAAGAAATTAGACAGTTGAGTTTAAATCCAAGCATTAACTTTAACTTTATTAAACTTAAATACGTTTTTTTAATCAGAATTAAATTATATATTATTTAAATCAAAATTGAATAATACTTTTTTTGATCAGAATAAACTTATATATTTTTATTAAATTATTTTTAAATTAAATCATATATATTTTATCAGAATTAAATTATATATTTATTAGGATTTTTGCGAATACTTCAAGTTTGAAAGCTTGAAGCATTAGTATTTTTCAAACAAAAAAAATACAACAAAAAAATAACAAAAACAAAAACAAAAACAAAAAAATAAAATATCATAATATAAAATAAAATTTAACTTTTTTTTAATTATTATTATTAATTTATTTTTTATTATTAAATAGAAATTCAAGTAAATTTTTTATTGCAATCAAAAGTTGTATGAATATTCTTGTTTTTGTAAGATGATAAATAAACGTTTTTATTATATATTTCTCTTTTATGGATTCTTTTTTTTTATGTTTCATTCAACAACTTTGTATATAAAAAAAAAAAAATTGTTGCTATCTATAAACAATTTTGTTTCCCGATACAAATTATTTTGATAAAACAATTAGCTTAATAAAGATTAAGTTTTCTTAGTACTTAAAATAGCTTTGTGCAAACATAAATTGCCAGCAGCATTAAAACAAGCTTTAAAACAAGGCCCGATATATATATATATATATATATATATATATATATATATATATATATATATATATATATATATATATATATATATAAACATACATACACTGCCCGGAAAAATTTTCTGGTCACTTAAAGCTTTAATAATTTTTTACCTATAATAATTGATATTAAATATTAAAATTCTTTATGAGTCAAAAATTAATTCGATTAAGATGTGCTAATGTTTTGAATAAACTTGTAATAATTGATATTAAATTTTAAAATTGTATATAAGCCATAAAATAATTCAATTAAGATGTGCGAATGTGTTTTTAATATTGAAATACAAAATCTGTTTTCTTCGTTTATGGATTATAAATATGCTTGAACATACTTAGTAAAAAATTTGTAAATAAAATTCAACTTTTGTCATCAAAGCATAATTTCGTTGAAGTTAATATAATATATTGGATTAATAAATTAATTTAGAAAATATTTTATATAGCTGAATAAAATTTGATATTATTTTTAATTTTTCGTTTATAAAAGTGCGTTTTGATTATTTTTAGACTAAAATTTTAGAAAATAATATAAATTGTCAAAGAAATGTAATTTATCACTAGAAACATGTTCTTCAATTGTTATTCTGGCAAAAGATGGTCGTTCTTCTATATATATTCAAAAATTGTTGAAAACACCGCAATCAACAGTAAGTGATATATTCGTCAGTTGTACTGGTACAAACAAAAATAGGAAAAGAACTGGACATCCCTGCAAAACATCAAAGGCTGAAGACAAGTCAATTATACTCTCATGTAAACAAAATCGACAATTAACAGCCCAAGAAATAACATCTAACTTTAATGTTGCTCATAATAAAACTATTTCAGAATGAACTGTAAGACGTCACTTGAAAACTGTTGGCTTAAATGGTAGGGTAGCTGTTCGAAAACCTCTTCTAAAACCAATAAATCGGAAAAAGAGGCTTCAATGCGCTCTAGCACATTAAAATTGGACAAATATAGATTGGCGAAATGTATTGTGAACAGAAGAATCCAAATTTCTTATTTTTGGAACAAAGCAACGGACCTATGTGCGACGAACAGCTACTGAAAAATTTCATCCACAGTATATACAGCCTACTGTCAAACTTTGTGGAGTTTCATTAATGGTGTGGGGCTGTTTTGCTTTTAATCAGGTTGGTTATCTTGTGAAAATAAATGGAATTCTTGATAAGAACGGATATCATAAGATATTATAAAGACATGCCGTGTCTTGTGGAAAGCGTCTAATTGGCTATGGGTTCACCATGCAACAGGATAATGAACCAAAACACACAGCTATATACTGTACAAACTATTTGCAAAAAAAAGAAGCTTGCGGAAAACCCAAAATTATGACATGGCCCCCACAATCCCCTGATCTCAACCCAAAGGAGTTACTATGGGAACAACTGGATCGTGAGGTAAGAAAAGAGTGTCCTACATTAACAACTCATTTGTGGTCAATTTTGCAATGAATGTGGAAAAATATTTATCCAATTTATTTGAATAATTTAATCAAATGTATGTTAAAACTTGTGCAGTAAAGAATTATTTGTAATGATATTTGGTTAAATGTAATTAGTTAACTTGTTTTTATTATACATTTTTTTACAGAAAACAGAGTGACCAGAAACTTTTGCCGGGCAGTGTGTGTGAGTGTGTGTGTGTGTGTCTATATATATATATATATATATATATATATATATATATATATATATATATATATATATATATTAGGGGTATTCAAAAAAAGTGAATTTTCAAATCTAAAAAACCATACCCCCTAAATTTGGGGCAAATATATAAAAAATGAGCCTCACAAAGTTTGAGCGCTGTCCGTTCACTTTTGACCCCCCTCAAGCTAATAATTTAGGGGAAAATTGACCGAAAAGTGGTCGTTTTCGGGCGTCTTGAGGGAGGGGCAATTTTTGTTTTTTCAAATTTTTTTTTTCTGCTATATGTATATAGACCTATATTTTTGTTTAAAAATATATGGTTTTTTCCTTACTTCTCAAAAATCTATGTTTGGTGATATTAAAAATTATGAAAATTAGTATTTTTTAAAATATATTTTCTGTTATGCCTAATGTTATATACATATATTTTCGTGTAAATTCTGATAGTTTAAAACTTTGAATTTTTCTAATAAATACAGATTAGTACATACAATAAACATTAAAAATGAGTAAAGCACAACTTAGGTCAATGAAAAAGGAACTTTTTATTATAATAGAGGCAAAACCAGCTATATCAGGTATAAACATTTTTATTAATATTGGAATTATAATGAGTCATTAGTTGCTAAAAAATTTATTTTATTTATAAAATATAAATTTTTCTATTTAGATATACAACTTCCAACAGGCTTGGATATACTTCAACATTTAATATATAACCAACAATGTCGATCTGTATCAATATCAAGTATTATTGCTTGTCCCCCTAAAAAAAATTTTCCTAGATGTTCGGAGAGTTGTTGTGAATGTATTTTGTCTGAAATCAAGAGACCCTGGATTAAAGCTGGATTTGATGTGTTAACTGATTTAAGTTTAGTTTAAAAACTTTTTAAATTGCATATTTTGTCTAAAATCAAGAGACCCTGGATTAAAGCTGGATTTGATGTGTTAACTGATTTAAGTTTAGTTAAAAAACTTTTTAAATTGCATAAGTCCTATTCCAACTTGAAAAAATATGCAAAAAGGAGAAATAGTGGTGATTTGGCTAAACAAAACGAGCTTGAGATTGAAATAAAAAAACTTTTTTTGGCTGGTAATTCTACTCTCAAAGACACAATCAGTAAAGATAAAAAAAGATTGAAGATCTAAAATTTCTTCACTAAGAGACAAGATTGAAGATCTAAAATTTCTTGAAGATCAGCAAAATGAAAGAAAGTTTGTTGTTGGTTCAGAGGATATTAAATATAGAAAAAAGGTATTCAATACTTTTAATTAATTACTTTAGCTCTTTCTCAAGCTCTGTTAATTCTTTTTTTCACTAATTTTAAAATTAAAAACTAAAACTACATTTTTTCTGTTAATTAGGCAAAAGAAAGCATCAGGAAGAAAAATCGTTTACAGCCTAAGATTTTGAGAGATGATGTACCCAACGTTTAACTTATAGACACAATTCTAAGCGATGATTCTTCAATTGAATCTGATTTCGAGCCAGGTGATTGGTATCATATAGAAATCTTTGAAAACCCAGACACAGTAATTGCAAAAATTCCAAAAGATGTTTTTGCAGGTAATGTTTCACTTACTGCTACAGCCTGTGATATATCACCAAATGTTTTACAGAAGGTAACAAATGCAATTCTATATTAATCAGGTGTTGATCTTAAAGAAGTTAAAAGCAGTCAGTCTACCGCATATAGAAAAATGAAAAAAGAAAATGAAAACATAGCAAAAATTTCAAAAGAAGATGTTAAAGCAGCCATAGACGCATCTCCATATCCATGTATAATTCATTTTGATGGGAAGACCTTGTTTGAGCTAAACAAAGGAAAAATGTTAAAGAGGGATAGAATGGCTGTTTTAGTTAACATTAATGGACAGACTTACCTACTTGGAGTACCTCCACTAGCGTCATCCACTGGTGAAGATCAGTTCTTAGGTGTAATGAACTTAATTAAGGAGTATCAACTTACGTTAAAAACTAGAGGAATATGCTTTGATACAACATCATCCAACACTGGGACGAATAAAGGATCAGTTTCCAGAATATCTCAAGAACTGGATAAGTATCTCCTCCAAATAGCATGTAGGCATCATGTGACTGAATTAAGAATGCTTCACTTTTGGAAATTAGTGACCAATGAAGAAACTAGTGGACCTGATAATCCTCTTTTCAAAAAGCTTAAAAATATTTTTGAAGAACCTAATTTTAACTATAATTCAGTTCTACTGTTACGGTTTGATTGGAATAAGGTTAAAAGCAGTTTTTTAGAAAAGGCAGCTATGAAGTCATTAACATTTTGCAAAGCATACGTTAGTAAGCCAGGTATTATAAGAGATGATAGAAGTGAGCTTGCAGAATTAGTTGTCACGTACTTATCCCCTATAACATATAAAGTAAGAAAAACTGGTGCTAGATTTGCAAGATTTAAAGGAAAAGCAATTTATTATCTAAAGCATCTGCTTTTATCCAATCAACTTACGTTTGTTCAGGAAAATGATAAACTGAAAATTGAAATTAAGCTTATTACAGAATTTATTGTTTGCTTTTATGCAAAATGGTATCTACAATCTGAGAATGTCATCAAAGTTCCTTTTCTTGACATTACAGCCATACATCAAATGCATCTGTACAAGAAGGTATGTACAAACCCAATAGCTGTCAATGCTGTATTAGAGTCTCAGTATAAACACTGTTGGTATTTGGATTCAACAATGATACCTTTAGCTTTGCTAGATGATGAGTTAGCATCAGAGGAGAAGGCAAAAATTGCATCAGCAATTATGTCATTTGATATGCCTAGCTCTGACTATAATAAGCCTGAGAATAAAGTAAAGCAAGATATCAAGGAAATTTATAAAATGAATACAAAAATTGGGAAAAAACCACCATCTTTATCTGCTTTGGTTGATGTCTTTTCTTACCTGATTTTTGACATGATTGGGTTTGATAAGCAACGAGTTCAAGACTGGCTCTCACTTCCACCAAACTATTGGCATACTCAGTCATGCTTCAAAAGTTTTCAAAAATATGCTGAAACTTTGATTTTTGTAAACGACCATTCAGAACGGTCAATAGGTATGATGGGGCAGTATATTAATAGATAACGGGTAATGCGGAAGTTATCGGACAAATTCTAATTTCAATATTTGAGCATAATAATTAGTTTTTGTAGTTTTATGCGTAGGCATAAACTTTCTATAAAATATAAACTTTATTATTTGAAACACAATTATTTGAAATGAGGTTAAATGCAGCTGAACGAGAATCTTTTCAAAAGCGACTAAAAATGTTTTTTGTAAATAAACCTAATATTAAAAAAATCGTAAATCATTTTGAAAAGGAAGGATTTGCTCGAAGTACAATATACGATAACCTAAAAAGACTTTAAAATGTTCAATCGTTTTCTGATAGAAAGCACCCTGGTCGTCCGACATCCTGGACTAGAGAAAAGAAAGCCGAATTAACGAGACTTGTCAAAAATCGGAATGGGATCAGTCAGAGAAAAATAGGTATTAAATTCGGTGTAAATCAATCCACAATTGGTCCTCAGTTAAAAAAAACGAATATCAAATATAGAAAACGTGAAAAGACTCCAAAATACACTATAGAACAAAAAATAAAGGCAAAGAAAAGAAGCAGGAAACTAGTTAACCAACTCTATAACACAAAATCGCTTCTAGTCATCGATGACGAAAAATACTTTTGTTTTGGGACAACATGCCTGGAAATTCTGGATACTACACAAACAACAAAAAGACATGCCCAGAAAGTGTTCGTTTTATAGGAAAAAGAAATTTCCAAGAAAATTATTAATGTGGATAGCCTTATCTGACCGTGGTATGTCCGAGCCATTGTTTCGCACTTCCAAGGCTGTTGCGATCAATTCCTCAATCTATATTAATGAATGTTTAGAAAAACGACTTCTTCCATTTATTCACAAGTATCATGGAGACTTTAACTATTTATTTTGGCCAGATTTAGCAAGTTCTCATTATTCTAAAGATTCTCTAAATTGGATGGACCAATATGTCTATTACATTGATAAAGAATCCAATCCCCCAAATGTACCTCAAGCACGACCAATTGAAAATTTTTGGGGACATTTGACACAGAAGGTTTACGAGGGAGATTGGCAAGCTTCAACAGAGCAAGTTTTGATTGATCGCATTAAACTAAAACTACAAGAAATTGATTTAAACTTTTTACAGTCGTATATGAAAGGCGTCAGAGCAAAATTGAGATCAATTGCAGATGGTGGTGTTTTTTCATATAAAAATTAATGTATTTTTATTAAAAGATTAATGCTTCATTTAAAAAAATATAATAGTAGTTTGTTTTTTTTATTTATAAATAAGTTATTGACGTTTTTATTTTGTCCGATAACTTCCGCATCACCCGTTATTCTGATGAAACTGAAAAGCACAACAGATTGCTAACTGTGGACAAAGTTCGATCTGTATTCAGATCACAAGAACAAAAATCCGGTACAATTTCAAAGATTAAGTTTAATGATGGACTTGGTGTGATGCGAAAAAAGATAAAGGGTTAAACTTGATTATTATTAGATTTGTAAATTTTTTTTCTGTTATAAAACTTGAATATGAATTTATAACTTTATTCATTCTTGCTCATTTTGATTTTTCAATATAGATAAATAGTGTTTTTTTCAATATAGATAAACAACATTGCTGAGGTCACAACCAACAACTGTTCATTCTTTCTGGCAAAATGAAGTTGGTTGCTTCCTCTGGTATGTCTTGGGAAGAGTTAGAGAGGCCTTGTGTGTATATGTTAATACACACAAGGCTTATAAATAAATATATATGTATATATATATATATATATATATATATAGGCCTATATACATATAGCAGAAAAAAAAAATTTGAAAAAAAAAAAAATACCCCTCCCTCAAGGCGCACGAAAATTACCACTTTTCGGTCAATTTTCCCCTAAATTTTTAACTTGAGGGGGGGGGGGGGGACATTTTCCCCTTTTTTAACTTGAGGAGGGGGGGACAATTTTCCCCTAAATTTTTAACTTGAGTGATTGGACAGCGCTCAAACTTTGCGAGGCTCATTTTTTATACATTTGCCCCAAATTTAGGGGGTATGGTTTTTTAGATTTGAAAATTCACTTTTTTTGAATACCTCTAATATATATATATACACATATATATACAGCAGTGGCCAAAAAATAAAGGCAGGCTACATTTTTTAAAGTTTTTTAACATAATGTTGATTTCTGGCGTTACTATTATTGATACATATGATTTTTTTATTTTATTTTGATTTTTGAAGATATTTTGATTTATTTTACACCATCAGGTTGCCATAGGATTGATATTATGGGTAGAAAGTGCAATATTAATAACTTTGTTAAAGGTAAAATAAGTACACTATTTTCAGAGGGTTATTCTCAAAGAAGTTTATCATAACGCCTAAAAATGTTGAGACGTGCTGTGCAAAATGCTTTACGTTTACAAGACTCAACAAATTGCAAAAATTGTGGTAGAAAACTCATAAGTACATCACGAGAAGACAGATTTTTAAAGAATATTTTTAATAGTGAGCTCCATCTGCAAGATTATCACAACTTGCTATGGAAAGGGGTATTACTATTAGTTTAAGAACAATTCAGATAAGGTTTTGGTATGACTTTGGATTAGTTGCTAGAAGACCAGCCATAAAACCTTTATTAACTCCAGCACAATCGTAAGCTAGATTTAAATTTTATAAGAGTTTAAAAGACAAGACACCCGAATGGTGGGTACTAATAATGTTTACAGACAAAAGCACGTTTCAACAAATTAGAAGCACAGGTTATAATTATGTTAGAAGACCTGTTGGAGAACACTCGAATCTGATGCAAACCATAAAAACAGTCAAACATCCTCCTTCTGTTATGGTATGGGATGCTATCACAGTACAAGGTCGATGTGGTATGCCCACCTGTAAAAAAGGCGAAAAAGTCAATGCACAAAAGTATCTATGTGTGTTAAAAGATAAAGTGAAACTGCATATGGAAATTACCAAATTCAGCATATTTCAGCAAGATTCAGCACTATGTCATACAGTTAAAATAGTTAAGATGCAGTTTACAGATAATAATAATTATCTGTAAACTGCATCTTAATTAATTAATTATCCAATTGGCCCTCAAGTTCACCTGATCTTAATGTTATCGAGAACTGCTTGAATGTTATGAAACAGAAAGCTGCAGCACATCAGCCAAAATCTGAAGAACATCTCTAAAAAGTTCTAAAAGAAGTTTGGACTAATGAAATCATACCAGAATTTTGTAAAATATTAGGGTAAACTGGGGTAAAATGAACTGTTTTTGAAATTTAAAAGAAAATTATTTAGAAAAAAAGCCTAACATCTTGCAGTTTTCAAAATTTATACCATACAAAGAATTAGAAGCAACATGAAATAAAATACTAAGATTAAAAATTATTATTACAATACTAAATATATATTCAAAAAAAAACATGTTCACAAGTTCACTTTACCCCCACATTGGGGTAAAGTGAACTACTTCATCTTTAACTCTTCTGTATTTGTTATTTTTGATAAAATTTTTTTTTTTAAATTTGTATTTTGCCTTGCTACTTAATCTTTCTTTTAAAGCCTTCATTTTCTTTATAATTTAATCTTTTAAATGCACCTTCTAATGTAAAACACTCACCTCCATTGCATCTTCCATTTTTTTCATAGGTCGCTTGTTGTATGAACAAACATCACCTTTTGTGGCTATTAACTGTTCTTCCACTATTTCTCTTATGGTTTAATTTCCATTAAAATAATCTACATCCGATAGTAATAGTTGGTTTATTTTTTCATTGTTTAAGTCTTTGTCTACTGATATTATAGTTTTGTATTTGTTTTTTTGCAATAAAAATTTTTTCACAAGTATTGTTTTGATCATTGCCATTGGTGTTCAAAGTGATGTTTTGAGGGATGTTGTTGTCACAATAATTTTTTTCTGAGAAAAAGATTGTTTATAGATTTTGGAAGGAGTTTACTTATCAGATGATATAGTAGATGGATCAAGGGAAAAAATTCCAGTTTTGGCAAATGATTTTAGTAAATGAGCTGGCTTAAAAGAGTTATCATAAAGTTTTTTAGTAAAAACAGATTTCCCAACCAACTTCAGCCTTGACTTGGTATACCAATTAGCCAGAATTTTACGCTAAACATATTTAACTTAGCAAAAGAAAAAAATTGCTCTTTTAACAGTTTCTAAAGAAATATGATCATTAAAGATAAGCAATTAGCCAAATTAGATGCATGTGTTTAAGGTTTACCTAATGAGAATTAGATATGTGATACCAAATTAGGTACATATGTTTTCCTTCGAGATTTCTTTTTCTTAATGCAGTTTCTTGACATTATTTCAATATATTATACTTCTGAAATAAATTTCAAGAAAATTTCTACAGCAAACATTTAATTTAAGAGTAACCAATTTAGTTACAAAGTAATTACTATGTATATATACAGTTCTACTAAAAGTATTTGATGAAAAAACATAACAAAAAGACTAGTTCACTTTACCCCCATTAGCCAGAAAAATGAGGGGTAAAGTGAACTAAATTGATTTACAAACTAAAAACTTAGCTGTTTTATATCATGATAAAAACTACAATTTTTGTAAGGCAGCATTATATTATCTTCAAAATGTATATAAAAAGTATAACTGATATTCATATTAACAACAACAAATCTTAAAATTAGTAAAACCTCAAAGTTTGATAAAGTAATTTTAAGACTTCCGCAAAACTCGCTTTTTAAAATGACTTCTCCATCAAAACAAAAGCTATACTTTAAATTTTTTTTTGAAAAATTTTAAAATATTGTATTAAGCAAAAATAATGCTAAATTACTAAACAAAAAGTTTTTTAAATGTGATAATTTTTAATATAAAAAAATAGTTCACTTTACCCCTAGTTCACCTTACTCCAGCTCCAATATTCAAGCTCTCTATGTGTTCTTCAGCTGCAGTTCGGCTAGGTGGAAGATTTTGTAAGAATTGACTGGAATCTCTCACAAGCTTTCAGATACCAGGTGGTCAGCTTGAATTGACACTATTAAGCCATTAGCAAAATGACCATGGGAAATTATTACTACCCTCAATCATACTATAGAGGATCTTGACCTTACTGCTGACATGCTAAATCAAGCTAAGTCTTTGATAAAGATTTTTAAATCCTTTGAAACTGTTGTGCTTCTGACCTTTTGGTATAAAACTCTACAAGTAGTAGATGAAGTAAGCTGTTGGTTCCAGTCAACTTCACTAACAATAGATGACAAAGTTATTCTAATTCAACAGCTAATAAGCAATCTTGGCCACATCTACTCATCATGGAATAATATTTTGGCTGAAACAAAAGTTATTGCAGGTCGTCTAGGCTTTGAAACTGAATTTTTGGCAAAAAGAAAGAAGAGAGCAAAGCGGTATCACGATGAACTTGCAAATGCAGCTTCCTGCTATGTGAGCCCCGAGCATCAATTTGAGGTAAACATCTTCAACATTGCGCTTGATCTGTTTATTGATCAAATTCAGTCAAGATTTGACATAGTAAAGAGTGTTTCTTTAAGGTTCTCATTCATCTGTTTGAACAACTAAGAACCAGATTCTCAAGAGATAAAAGCTCATGAATTGGCACAGTTCTACACAATGATGTCAAAGAAGTATGCATCTTAATTCAAATTTTTAATACATTGCCAGTATCTGTTGCAGATGGTGAATGATCCTTCAGTAAAGTAAAATTGATAAAGAATTATTGTAGGTTCACTATGGGATAAGAACGCCTTTTGAATCTCATGATGCTCTCAGTGGAAAAGACTCTGTTATATGATGATATAATAACAATCTTTCCCGGTGAAAAAATAAGAAAAGAGTGTTTTATATAGGCCATTTTTTGTTATTTTAATTTTTTAAAAATGTCTAATGATGCATTTTATGGTGTATTTGTTGTTTTAATTTCTAAAGAATATCTAATAATGCATTTTATGTGGTATTTGTGTTACTTAGCTGTATTTTTTAAAGATGTAATTTTTGAAAATATTGCCATAAAATGATTTCAGCAGAAATAAACCACAATTAAAAAAATTCATTTTAAAACCGTGTGCAGTTGTATATGTGCATGATTGCATTTGATAAAGTTTTTTTTTTAATCATGCGTGCTTAAAGGGGCGCCTTCTCAACGCTATGCCCCAGACACCATAAAAGCTCTTGGCAGCCCTGGATGTCAATCTGGTACTTGAAAGAAGCAGAATTTTATAAAGAATTTAAAAATTATAAATACTTTATATAAAACTGAATCCTTCAGCATCCTTCATTTAAAAATTTTTTAACTTTAAAACTTGATTATTTCTGAAAACTGTTTATTTGCTTGTGAGTACGACTTTAAAACATTTAATTTAAATATTGTTCAAAAATAATTCACAATTCATTTTTACAGTTAAAACTATAAAGAACAATATCTCAAAAAATTGCAGGGAATATAATTTAGTTTAATCCATAATGTTTAAACAGATAGATTTAACAGATAGTTAAAAAAAGCAAACCAGAGTTACCAAAACTTTTTTTTTTAATAAAAACTTTTATTTTTTTGGGCAAAAAACATTTTTGCAACAGTTTGATAAGACAATACTTTAAAATTATAAAAATATATACAAATAATTACAAAGTTAGTATTTGCTAAGGTCGCTTCCTTTTATCATGCTCCCCATTAATTACTCATTATTTCATTCTCTGCAATACTATACAAATCTCTTATTTGTGCCTGTATGAAACCCTTTTGTCATACTTGGGCTAGTTTTTCTAATGATGCTCTTTCTTTTCTAGTCAGTTAGACAAACATAGTTAGACCTGCTTTATCTACCGAGCTTAAACTTCTCTCCGATTGTCATAAGGTCTTTTCTACAAATACTACCATGGTCACTGCTCAAAGAAGCCCTTAACAAAAGCAAAATTTGTTTGTGATGAAAACAATTTAAAAAAATTTTAAACTTTTTGTGTTAATTCAAAACCACTTCAATAATTCTTTAAAATTTTTTTAACTATTTCTATTTAGAAAAATGAACTTTAATCTAAAAATTAAATAAGACATACCTTTATGCCAAGAAGCTGGTGCTTGAAAACTTGCTGGAGAAGGTATAGAAGGTTTAATTGCTAAAAAAAACATGAGAATTAGGTTATTAATAGTTATTATATAAATACCTTGGAAAAAAAACTTTAGTTAGCACACAATATCTATTATTTTTTAACAAATTCATTCTGTGTATTGTACTCAAGTACAAATAAAGTTACAGGTCGAAAAGTTTACTCAAGTAAAAAGTAGCTTATTGAAAATGTACTCAGAGCAAAACTGTGTTATGTTTTGAACAGCTATTTTAATTTTCTTTTAAAATTATTTTTAAATTTTTTTTAAAACTTGAATAAAAAAGACTGAAAACTCAAAAAGTCAGCAGTGCATGTGTTTGATGTCTTCATAAAAGGTCATCCATAAATTACATCACGCAATTTTTGACTATTTTAAATTTTTTTAGCTGCTTTTAGTTAATTAATACATTTCAATACATATAAACTTTAAAATTTTTTATTATTACTTTAATAGTCATCAATCCATATTTAAAAAGACAGCAGTAGTTGCAGTGTAGTTATACATCGACTATAAACATACATTAACTGACTTGAGTAGGTATAGAGGAAGTGGAGTGTACATACATTATTATTAGCGCAACTATAATTTCATATAAAGTCATACAAAACTATTAGGAAACAAAGTTATAAAAAAGGCGCTATTTTGATCAAATAAAAAATTAAATCATATTTTTGTGAAACTAGACAACTCTATTTCGTAATAAATTTAGTAACGTATATGATTTTAAATGTAGCAAAATAAAATACTTTTAAAAAAAATATACTTAAGTAATAGTACACATTTAGAAAAATATTTGTTTTTTATGTTTTATTTTTATCTTCAGTTTCTCTTTTTGTAGGATCATCAGGAAGGAAGGAGTGGTTGTATTTTATTTTTATTTTTTATAATTAAATAATTTTTAACTAAATTTATTTCATATTTTAAATAACCAAAAAATTATAAATAATTGTTTTTTAATTGTTTTTAAATTAATAACTATATCTATAACTTATTTACTAACATAAAAAAGTTATTGTTGCTGTTATTTACAAATAACAGTTTATTTCTATATTGTTATTAAGTATAATAACAATAAAAAAATATACAGCCATGGTTCATACAAAAAAAAGTAAAAATTCAGAAAAAACTTTAATTATAGCTAAACTCACATTTAACATTTAGAGTTGTATTTGTTGTTTTAATGACATCACTGCTACTAGTGACACAGGTGTAAGTACCATTGTCATCAAATGTAATGCTATTAATTGTCAACAATATTTCTAAAATAATATTATCCTGTGTTTCAACTAAGACTTTTGGAGAAGAGATTGTTGTACGATTGTTATTATAAGTTAGCCAGTTCACTGAGGGCTTTGGATAACCTTGCACAGTGCAATTTAAAGTTATCGAACTACCAAGATAAACATTTTCTTCTGAAGAAGGCTGAGTTAAAAAAGATAAACTCCCTAAAGTCATAAAGTAAAAACAAACTTCTGAGGAATTATTTATTATAAAATTTTTATAATATATGTAATATATATTCATATAATATGTATATTTTATTATATAATTGTATTAATAAATTAAAGAAATACCATAATAATTTAATATTGTGAAATATAATTATATAACTATTATAATAAATTTATTATTCAAAATTACAATGCAACTAAAATGACTATAAAAAATAAATATATAATATTTATTTATTAAATTACATTTATAAATTAAAACTAAAATTGATAAAATATATAAAACTCTGGCTTTCAAATATTTTGTAATGTTCAATTATGTTAGTTATATTGAATATTTTCTTAATTTTCACAAAGTATTATTTTTTTGTCATAATTAAAGTCGAGTCCTTAAGAAAAATTCTTAAATTTTTTGTGATAAAAATAATAAAAATGCTTACATCTTGTAAGTGCTTACACCACTAGCTGAGTTGATCTATTAACAAACTCAAAATTATTTACCTGCACATTGGTAACATTACCTGCACTGGGACAGTGGGCTAATGATGGAAATAGACAAAAAATGTTGCGATAGAGCAGAGCAACAATGAGATCAAAAGAAATGATCGAAAGAAAATTTTATAGGACTCATCAGTGGACTGGAACTGTCTACTTTGCAAAACAGATTCTAATGGACAAACATTGAGAGGTTGTGAAATATTTTTGATTGATTCAAAAAGAAATATGGATATTGTAGGGACAACTAGAAAATGAAGATGTTATCATTCCAACTAAAACTAGAGATTTTACCACAGCAAAAACAGCACAACTTAGTGAAGAAAAAAGGGTTATTGTAAAAACAAAAGAATACACTAAACTGCAATTAGATTAGAAGAGTTGCAATTCTTGTGAGAAATGAGGGACAGCTACAATAAGGTCACAAAGTCTTTTTTTCTGAGGAATGATTTCTTACATTAAAAGATATGTACAAAGATAGAATGTTAATATTCTATTCTCAAATCAGTGTAATATTTTGTATTGCTTCTTCTCAATCTAAAATTAATATTAACAGATTTCAAGAGTAATGTTATAATGCTACACTTAACATTTTTACAAATATGTCATGAGCATAAATTAACCACACTCTAACTTGAATCCTTTATCACTCAGTTGAAATAATTGTTTTTAATGATAATTATGGCTTTGGCAATTTATCTGAGGAAGGTCTATAAGCAAAAAACAAAAATATAAAAAACTATTTAAAGATTCTCTTATAGGACAAAGTCTTTACAGCTTACAGATTTGATTAGTCATTTTTAGAGAGATCTGATCCAGGTGTCACAAACCAAATTATTCATTCCCATGCTCCAAAGTAATGCTAAGATTGTGGTTCAAATAAGCACAAAACCAGGTCTCATGAGCAGTTCTCACAAGCAGATCTTATGAGCATATATTTTCAAGACCAGAGAGATATTTGGATTTGTTCGAAAATATGGTTTATGGTTTGAAAACCATATTTATGATTAGATAAAGAAACTATTTTTATATTTTACTGTTTTCACTTCAAATATATTCTGCAATATCAAATCTTTTCAAACCATTCTAAATAATTTCATCATATCAACATTATTTAAAATCCAAATACATATTTTTGAGTACTAAACGTCTCATCAATAAACATTAGGAAACAAACCTAATGTCACCAATTTTTATTAACAGCTCTACCTAAAATGTCATTCTGAACATTTTAGGTAGAGCTGTTAATAAAAATTGGAGAGTTCTCTTTTCTAAAAACAGAAAAAAAACAACAAAAAACATAGTCAAATCTACATAAATTTTTTGTTATAAAACAGGAATTATGGAAAATCAAAAGATATAAAAAGGTGTTTTTTCCTAATTCAAAAAAAAAAACAACAGTCAAATGTCACATTTGTACATTATGTAAATTGCGTACTTAAATTTATTACTTATAAAATATGGATTTTATACTTATCAAACAAAGATAAATAAACTAGAGAAATAAAGAACTTGAAAAAAAAAAATTTTTTAGAAACTCAAGAAACAAAAAAATTGTGTTTATATTGGCAATACAAAACTCAAGCATATTATCAATTGTTAGTATTTGATTTTCCAATGGTCTTTGTAAACATGCTCTTGCTGTTGTTCTCATAACGGTACCACCTTTACCATCACAAGGGGATTTCCCATTGCTGGTAGCAAAAAATATCCATTCAGCAGCCATCTGGAAATTTTTTTTATGGTGGCATAGATTTATAAAGTTTTTATAGTTTTTATAATGAAATTTCGTTAAAATAAATAACAAATGGCTGTAATGTACATTGTTGTTTATTCCAATGGTAACTTTGTACTTCATACTGTATCAATAACTGATAGTTCTCAGCAAAATCTGCCAGCATAAAACATTCATTGTAACCTAAACTATTTTTAAGCTCTTTTAAAACAAGTTTGGAATTTAGCAATATATAAATGCAAATTTGATAATATGAGAAATAACTAATTCTTTATATTCTAATAAGGTCTGAGTAATATATATATATATATATATATATATATATATATATATATATATATATATATATATATATATATATATATATATATATATATATATATATATATATATATATATATATATATATATAATATACTCTAACTGTCTTAGTAATTGATTGTGATTTATTTCCCATTAATTAAATTGAACTTCTTCATCAATCTCACTTATCTAAAAATGTCATTAAGCTATCAAAACCTGGACATTTGGAACATCTATGAACCATGCATTCATTTTTATTTATATCACATACTAATTTAGACATAGAATATAAAACATTCCATTGGATAGCATTTACAAGCAATGTTGAGTTTTGATGATATATACAAACACATAGCCAGTGTGTACCACTAGGGCACACATTAATACACCATTTTGGACACAGACTACAAAATTTTGTAAATCCTTTTAAAAATTTTAAAATTAGGGCATTTACTTTTAAAATCATTATAAAGTTAGTGAAGGTTGCATAGCAGTAATCTTTTTTGTTGAGGAAGACCACTTTTAACCTTAACACAATCTTTTTTACCAGGCATAATTCTGAAATATTCACCTTGTTGACAAAAATCTCGAACCAAAGATGAAAGAAAGTATTTTTAGGTAAGTTAGTTAAGTAAAGTAAGTTAGGTACTTTTTAGCCTATTTCTTTACCAGGTTAGCAAGTATCCCACTTTGTCTTTTAAGTCACCTAGCACGTCGTATAAGATGTTCAGAAACTTCAAAGTATTCTGCAGCACATTTTCGAGACCAAGATTCAGGTGTAAGAGTTAACATTTAAATTTTACTTTTTAATGGTTCAACTTGAAGTTTCTCTTTCATTAAAACTATCGATTGATCAAGATCATTTGCTTTTTTTATCAGTAGGATGACTGAAAAAATTTGACACTAAACCAAATTTATCTATATTCACTAAATATACTTGCAATACCGTCTTCCTTTTTTCTATATGCTTTAGCTAATTTTTTTATTTTGCTATTATAACTCACTGATGTTTTGCAACTTCATGTACTTTAATTGGTGAGACTTCAATTGATGATAACCAATTATTAAACTGTTGTTTATTACAAGATTTACCAACAATAAATTCTACATCAACATCAATTTCAAACTCTATTTCATTATCAAAAACTTCATTGTAATTTGACAGGTATTGATACTTTTTGACTTAAGGTTACATGCCATTTCAAAATATATGGTTGTTTGACCTTAAATAAAATCATGATTAATAAACATTATGCTCTGCTTTACATAATTAGATAATAAGCTAACTAAATTTTTTATAGATTATTTTTATTTATATATTAACCTTCTCTTTGTGACTTCTTATAACATTGCAACACATCATTTTTTGATAACAATTTGTTTTTATCTGATAGTATGATATAATCTTTTTATAGATTACAAAAATTTTTTAAACCTTGTTTTTGTACAAAAAATATTTTGTGACATCCATTATCTAAAGCTTTTCCAAATCCACAAGGTTCCATTTTATTAATATACTATATTTGCTATTAATATTACCTATTATTAGTTATACCTATAAAAAATACAAGACAAATTAGTGAGATTCATAAATTAGTTGTTAACAAAGCAATTTTTTTTTGTGTGTGTGTTTTTAAAATATCAGCAAAAGCATCTAATTACATTTATATTTATTTTAACAATTTAAAACTTAATTGTTCAGTAAGAATATTGTTAAATTATGTCATGCAAAAAAACTACTTTCCAATTTTTTTTTATGAGGCTACCTTAGCCATTCAAAAAGATTTCTAAAAAGAAAAATTGCATTTTTAAATTTTAACTCGCCCCCACAGCCAAGAAAACAAAACCAGCACATCAATAATAGCTAAAGGGACAATTTGATATGGTTTGAACTGTTTTAGTTACATTACTGTCAACTTAACACTTATTTCTTTTGATTTTCCATAATTCCTTTTCCATAATTTCCATATTTTCCTTATATTTAAGTATGTTTTTTTTTCTTCTGTTTTTAGAAAAGACCACTCTCCAATTTTCAATAATAATAAAAGAGCTTAGAAAAACCTGGAAAAAGAGCTACATCGGGATTTTTGTAATTAAATTTGCCCCAGTAAATTTGTGAGTTTAAATTTTAGATGTTAATAATATGTAAGTGTACAAATTTTAGCTTTCTACTACATCCAGGCAGAAAAAATGACCAAAACCATTTTTTAAAATTACAAATTTTTGTAAAGTTAAAACCGGTTGGAATTAGATGATGAAATTTATAGGATGTTTAAAATTGGTGTAAAAACCAGCAAAATCTATGAAAAAATAAGATATTTTCATGTGGAGTTGCCCTTTGACTTTTTTAAATTAAACCCTAAATTATTATTCATATTGTTAATTATATTTTATGGCATTTGCAGCCCTCGTAATAAGAAAAATATATATACTATAGCTAATTCATAGCTCGGGATGCAATTTCCTTATATCTTTTTTGCATTCTTGATCTAAAAATGTTTTCAGAAAAAGAATGAAAAAAAAGAAGATGCTATGCAAAACCCTCAGTCAATGCACCAGCACTCCTTTGCGGCAGCAGGCTATAAGATAGCTGATGTATGTACTGAAACCTTCGCAACTTCCTGTTTTTGTAAGACGTCATTAGTGTGCGTGTAATGCTGCATTTACATATATATCTCTCTCTCTCTTCATTTTAGGTCAGCATCAGGTCAGCACATAATTTTGGAACAGGGTTTAAAAAATGGATAAATGTGCAAATGTTTTTCATAAAATTTACAGAAAAACAAATGGCTGTTTGTATTTAGAATTTAAATACATTCTACCGTTCTTATTTTGGTTATTTTATTAATAATTTATTTTTATAATTAGAATTATAATTAGAATTATTTTATTTAGAACTTAAATCTTACAATCTTTTTCTGTTTTTAAACTAAATTATTTTAAATTATATTTTTATTTTGCAGTTTGTTTTTTTTAATTATTTTATTAAGAATTTAAATGTTTTTTATTTTTACTTTTTTATTATTATTTTGAATTATATTTAAAATTCTGAGGTTTTTTAAAAATAAAAAATAAAATTAAGTTTTAAAATTCTGAGGTTGGCAAAAAACTGCCAACCTCAGACACTGTCAGGTCAGCAGTTAGGTTGACATTGCCGAATACCAACCCTAATTCCAAGGGCAGGATTTGCTTTTTCAGAATCTATAAGAATAAGAAGAACTGTCAAAAAACAATTTTAAAAAAGTCTATAAATTTAAAACAAATTTAAATTTTTTTCATATTTTACATAAAAATTATTCCATAGTTAATTTATTTTTTAATTCATTTACATCACTAAGAATATATACAACTTATTTTTTCTTTTTTTTAATTTTATTTAGGTGTCCCAAGAATTCCTTACAGTCTTATCATGGAGCACCACAGATGAGCATTTAATTGAAAATTTACGCCTCCTTCCAAACCGATGTCACAAAACTTGCCCAGAGGTGGAGTTTAAACCATGGATCCTAAATTTCTGAGGCAAGTGCGCTACCACTGCGCCACGGCTGCTTTGTTTTATATATTTACTAATATATAAAAATTATTGTTGCTGTTGTTTACAAATAACAATTTATTTTCCTAGTGTTATTAAGTATAATAACAATTAGTAAATTCCATGGCTCAGACAAAAAAAAGTAAAAATTCAGAAAAAACTTTAATTATAGGGTAAAAATATATGAAATCATCCAGACCATGACACCCTTACGTCTCAGAATTTGTTTATTTTTACACCACTTGCAGTCCATATCAAAAAAATAATAACTGTGAAAATTTTAGTTAAAAATACCAATGGGTTCCAGAGATATCGTCACTTGAAATAATGCTGACACAGCATTTTAGTGATTTTCTGAAGTGACTACAAAGCAATTTTGACATACAGTATCTTCATAATGGCTTGGAGAAGTTTTCTAAAATTTGGTACTCTAATAGATTTTAACTTGAGAAATCCAAAAATAGCACTCTTAAGACTCGATTATCTCAAGAAATGCCTCATTTATCCAATTTTGTTCAAAATTATTGACTTGTAAATTAGTGATTTTTGGAGGTAAAATGAAGACTGTGGCCCAAAATCCCGAGTAAAAAGTTTAATTGTATATCATTATTTCATCTTAGGTCTACTGAAAAAAATTATATTCATCAATTGTCTCTCTAATACGTGATCAAAATTTGCATTTAAAAATGGTGTCTTTTTAGAAAAATTTAAATTTTGTAACAAAAGCAATTAAAATATTTTTTAAATCATTTATTTGAATAAAACATCAAATAGTGTCATTTATTGACTAGTTTAGGACATTTATAATCATGGGCCAAGGGAGATACCCTCCCCTCCCACAGGAGGCCCCTACGCCCCTCCCCCAATCTCACTAGATTTTTTTTTTTTTTTTTTGCTTAAAATGAATAAATAATGCAAAAACATACAATTTAATTTTAATTTTGAAAAAAAAATTTTATTTCATTATTTCAAATTGGTGACTTAAAACCTCCTTTTATATAAAAAACAAACATAAGTTTTGTTTTGTTCTTTTTAAAGGTATTTACTTGTTTGTATTTTCTTAAAGAATTACTTTTAATTTTATAGTTTTTATATTATTTTGTTAGGTAATAAATAATAAAAATAATTAATATGGAGAAATGTGACATTGGAAAAAATCTTAACATTCATTGCCACAAAACTGGATTTTCAAGAAAACAAGGTTTTGTTCAATTTAAAGATCTTCCTTGTGAAAAACAAGAAGAAATAATATGGCAAGCAAATTTAAAGGAAAAATATAGTTCAATAAGAATTATATGTTGTTATCATGAGCAATTCTATGGAAAATATTTTGAGAGAAAAATTACAAAGTGTTGCAATCCTTTTGGAACACACAAGGAAAGTAAAAAAATTGCTATAAAAGGTAATCTTACCTTATTTACAACAGAATTGATATGGAAATTAAAAGAAAACAATTTATTATTTATAAAATGTTTGATAATTTCAGTTATTTTAACCACGTAAAACTAAATTTGTTTTTTAGATAATATAAAGATTTCCATAGACATGGCAAACTATTTGCAAAAAAATAATGTTTATGTAACCCCAGGTTGGAAATTCTGCAGTAAATGTTACAAAAAAGCAATAGAAACTGATGAAGATTTAAATTCACAGGAGGAATGGGAATCCAAAAGTGAGAAAAAAATTAAGTTAGATACCACTATAGAATTGCTTGGAATTTCACCAGTCAAACTAAAAAGTCTTTCAAAACACAGCAAATTGCCTGTAGCAAAACAAAAGTTTGAGAACACTATTGACAGAGTTGCAAAAATGGTCTCATTAGCATATAATATTAAAGAAACTTTTTTAACAACAGAAATAAAAAGCCCCATTTTAAACAACAACATTAACAATGACCATGATCTAGACATTTTAATGTATGAAATAAAAAATAAAATTTCAGAGACTGACTCTTATTGCCATAAGGTACAAATGTTAACACTCGCACCAAAATCATGGACACGTAAAAAGATATCAAGCTACTTTGAAGTGTCTGAGTATCTTGTTCGAACAGCAAGAAAAGTTAAAAATGAGAATGGAATTCTATCATTACCTGGAAAAAAAACTGGAAACCCACTTTCACCAGAAACAGTTAATTTAGTGATTAACTTTTATCAAAGTGATAAATTTTCAAGAATGATGCCAGGAAAAAAAGATTATGTAAGTATTAAGAAAAACCAACATGTTCAAAAAAGATTATTGCTACTCAATCTTAATGAATTACATGTTGCATTTAAAAAAGACTACCCTAACGTCAAAGTCAGTTTGTCAAAATTTTGTACTCTTAAACCTAAATGGTGTATTACAACTAATGCGTCAGGTACTCACAATGTATGTGTTTGCATACATCACCAAAATACAAAATTGCTCATTGATGCCATTAGGTGGAATAAAAGTTATAAAGATTTCATGGCATTGATTGTTTGCTCTCTTGAAAATGCAGAATGTATGCTGCATCGATGTAACCAATGCCCTGGTATTGAAGTGTTAAAAAGTTTTTTAGTGCAGGAGTTTATGGACCATGAGCATGAAGAAGATGTAGTATTTAAATCGGTACTCTGCAATGGCAGAGTACCGATCGTACAACACTACTTTCACAGTCATTGCCACTAGATGAATTTAATGATTTATTATGTGACAGCATTGACAACCTTACCACTCATTCATATATTGCAAAAACACAAAGTAGATACTTAAAAAACTGTAAAGAAAATCTTAACCAAAACGAATGCTTAATTTTAGGAGATTTTGCTGAAAACTATCAATATGTTGTTCAGGATGAGGTTCAAAGTTATCACTGGAGCAAAAGTCAATGCTCACTTTATACAATTGTACTTTATTTTATAGAGAACAAACTTCTCAAACATAAATCTTTTTGTTACCTTTTAGAAGATGTTGATCATGACACAGGATTTATTTACAAGACTCAGGAAGATATAACTAGATATATCAAAGAAAATCTACCTGATGTATCAAGTGTGAAATACTTTTCCGATGGTTGTGCAGCACAATTTAAAAATTTTAAAAATTTTATTAATCTTTGTCATCACAGTAAAGACTTTGATTTAAATGCTGAATGGGTATTTTTTGCTACCAGTCATGGTAAATCCCCCTGTGATGGTATTGGTGGGACTGTTAAAAGAGTAGTATGTCAAGAAAGTCTAAAACAAATAACTACTGGGCAGATTTTAGATGTTAATTTAATGTACTCCTTTTGTAAAGCCAAGATAAATGGAATTTATTTTAAGTTATTTTCAAAAGAAGAAATTGATCAAACACGAGCACAATTAGAAAAAAGATATTTAGGTGGAAGAACAGTTCCTGCCACAAGGATGTATCATCATTTTATTCCAATTGCTCCTAACACTATAAGTTATAAAAAAATAAGTACTGATGCATGCACTGAAATATTTGATATCATTCCAAAAAGCAAACATTATGTAGATATTTCATTAAATATTAAAAAAATGGATTATATTGCATGTTTTTATGATGGATTTTGGTGGGTAGGGATTGCTGAAGATGAGCTTGATATAAAAGTCAGATTCATGCATCCACATGGACCAGGTAAAAACTTCTTTTGGCCAATGAGAACTGATGAGTGTTGGGTGCTCAATTCTGAAGTTATATGCCTAATTTCTACACCGCGAACAATATCAGGTCGTATATACAACATATCTGATTTAGATTTGAAGAATATAAACTGTTGGTTACAAAAAAAAAGTTAATTATGTTTAAAATAATTTTGTTTTTATTTTATTTACCTATTTTGCATTTAAAATGTCTTTTATTTTTTTCAAATTCTTGAATTGTAGGCTGAGAAGGAGGGGTGGGGGTTTAAATAAATCACAAATCACTCCCATCTTATTATGTCAATGACTATATTAGTCTAAAACTACATAAAAATATTGATTGTCAAAATATTTTAAAAACGTTTTAATATCTTTGGTTTTAAAATTTATGACTTAAAATCGTAAAAAGATCTTTGAAATAAGAGGTAAGTATTTATCGATTTGAAGTAACGCAAATAAACTGTTTCTCAAACTTAAACTGAAAAAATGTATTTTAACAATCAACTATTATTTATTCATTTTATGTAAAAATAAAAAATAAAAAAAAATCTAGGGAGATGGAGGGCGGCGTGGGGGCCTCCCGTGGAAGGGGAGGGCGTCTTCCTTGGCCCATGACTATAAATATCCTAAACTAGTCAATAAATAACACTATTTGATGTTTTATTCAAATAAATGATTTAAAAAATATTTTAATTGCTTTTGTTACAAAATTTAAATTTTTCTAAAAAGACAAATTTTGATCATGTATTAGAGAGACAATTGATGAATCTAATTTTTTTCAGTAGACCTAAGATGAAATAATGATATACAATTAAACTTTTTACTCGGGATTTTGGGCCACAGTCTTTATTTTACCTCCAAAAATCACTAATTTACAAGTCAATAATTTTGAACAAAATTGGACAAATAAGGCATTTCTTGAGATAATCGAGTCTTGAGGGTGCTTTTTTTGGATTCCTCAAGTTAAAATCTATTAGAGTACCAAATTTTAGGAAACTTCCCCAAGCCATTATGAAGATACTGTATGTCAAAATTGCTTTGTAGTCACTTCAGAAAATCACTAAAATGCTGTGTCAGCATTATTTCAAGTGACGATATCTCTGGAACCCATTGGTATTTTTAACTAAAATTTTCGCAGTTATTATTTTTTTGATATGGACTGCAAGTGGTGTAAAAATAAACAAATTCTGAGACGTAAGGGTGTTGAAAATTATTTTTTTTGGATGATTTCATATATTTTTACCCTATAGCTTAACTTACAGATAACATTTAGAGTTGTATCTGTTGTTATATTTCCATCACTGTTATTAGCAACACAGGTGTAATTACCATAGTCATCAAGCCTACTGTTATTAATTGTCAACAATATTTCTACAATAGTATTATCCTGTGTTTCAACTAAGACTTTTGGAGAAGAGATTGTTGTACGATTGTTATTTAAAGTTACCCAGTTCACTGAGGGCTTTGGATAAGCTTGTGCAGTACAATTTAAAGTAATTGAGTCACCAAGATAAACATTTACTTCTGAAGGTTGAGTCAAAAAAGATAAATTCCCTAAAGTCATAAAGTAAAAACAAACTTCTGAAGAATTATTTATAATAGAATTTTTATAATATATAAATTTTATAATATATCTTTATAATAATAATTTATAAGAATATCTTTAAGAATATATGTATTATTGTAAAATAATTTTAATGTAAATTATAATAATAACACTTATATAAATATTATAATAAAATTATTATACAAAATTAATAAATTAATTACAATATAACTAATACAACTATAAAAAAAATTTTTAAAATATTTATTAAATTATATTTATAAAGTAGTTATCAAATTAGTAAATTATGAAAATGTTTATAATTTTTACAAACTATTTTTATTTTGTTTACGCAAAAATGTGAGATTATAAAAAAAAAGTCATTTAAAAACACGTGCAAAAAAATCTTTTTTGAAGAAAATTCAAATCTTTTGCAATAAAAAATAATAATAAGGCTTACGTCTAGCCACTAGTTGAGTGGATCCATTAACAAAACCAGAAAGATAATTTTGAACTTGGCATATGTATGTATCAAAGTTTGAAATTTTAACGCGATTAATATGAAGAGTGGCTACAGTAACAATGTCATATTTATAGTGCAGAAAATTTTGTGAGGTTTTGTACAAATCATCACTAATCAGGAGTGAATTATTTTTATACCAACTCACGATTGGGCGAGGAAATCCACCAGCCACGCATACAAGCTCAACAGTTTCATCAGTTGCAGCTTGAAATTGTTGAGGTAAATAAGTTATATATGCAGGATCTAAATAAACAAAAAACTATATTATCAACTCAAAAGCTAACAGGCAATGATTGGGTCCAATAAGTATTTCTCAATTGCTTTGCAGCCCTTCAACTTGCGTTTGGGTAAGCTCAAGGGCTACAAGGTATTAAAGAGATGTTTTTACTGCCTGAAGAGAACCTAAAACTTCTCTTTAAAATTTAACATTTAATTTGTATTTTTAATTCATTTTTTTTAATTAACACTTTTTATTTCACTTTTTAATTTGGAGGAACAAGTTAAATGGGGTACTATTACAGGGTGTTAGCCAACCCAATGGCACTGCATATACAGCGAATTCCTAATGGGTTTAAAATTCCCAAAAGAGTTTTTATAAAAAATATTACTAATAAAGATACACGATGGTTTTAAAATTTAAATCTTGATCTCTATAGCTATAAATAAAAAAATTATACTATAAAAAATTTTTATTGCAAGCTTTTTATATCCGATAAATAAAATCTTTGAATGATTCTTAGCTAGAAAACATTCCTTTTTTTTAAAAGAAAAATGGTGATCTCATGTAAAACTATACACTATGGGTAATTTAAAGTAAAATGAGATCTATCATTCTATCAATCCCTTAAAAAATTTTTTTAAATTTTGAAAAAACTTTAAACTAAAGCTCCTGAATTCAAATATTCAAAAAGTGATGATGTTTTGAGACTTCTAAGATGTTCAAATTTTGCCCATGTCCACCATTAAGGGCTTTGTTAACTTAATGTTAACAAAGTCCTTTGTTAACATTAAGTCCCTAATGGTGGACATGGGCACCATGTAATGTGTTCTAATGGAAGAATATGGCTAATTGAAAAAATTGGTACCTGGTCGAGGATGTTGAGGTTTCATTTTGAGAAATTTTGAGGTTGCTGAATTTAAATTTTCTTTATCATGGGTTATCCTTTTGCAAACTCTCAAAACTGCCAAACTGTCATAGATAATACTTTTTTTTAATGAAAGATGTTAGGCCAACTTAAAGCAAAATATTGTTTTAATCTTTTGAAACACAATAAAGACATTCCATTTTAAATTTTCAAAAATTTCTTATTTAGTCTCTTTATTCATTCTTTATTATAGACTTGGTAGCTGCACATTTCCATGAATTATCTATGATAATTTATGCTCTAGTAAAAAAATAAGTATAGGTTTAAAATTTAGAAAAAAAAGTTTTCTTTAAGTTTCTCATTGGATCCCTAAATTATACGACACTTTTTGTACAAAATAAGTAATAAATGTAATAATTTTACCTTGTTATTTTAAAGCTAGTTTACAAATGTATTATAAATGCTTATAAATGCTGATCCTTACTTTATATTTTTTTAGTAAAGCTATACTGTTAAATAGTTTTAATATATGAACTAATTCTGTATATACACATAGTATTTTAAAAGTTACTGTTTACTATAGCTATGCATACAAATTAAAAATTTCGATTTTTTTAAAAAAATTTTTATTATACATGGAACTGCAACTGATTTTTGTGGTTTTAAAAGGCACTACTATAGTCAAAACAAATTTTTAAATAGTATAATAAAATACTATGAATATGTTTAATTTTATAGTTTTGAATTAAATAAACATTTTTTAAGTTTTCTCCACCACCTGGTCCAATGAGCACACATGGAAAGTAAAAAAAGAGGTAATCAAGTTAATCAAGCAATAACTAATAGTTATTTAACAATTACCAAAAATTTCTGTAAACTTTTTCAAAATTTTATTCCCATATTAGTTCTGTTTTATGTCTATTGTTATTAAAAATAGACATAAAACAGAATATGGGAATAAAAAAGAAAATAAATTTACTAAAAGTTTTAATAATTGTTAAATTACTTACAAAAATTTATTATGTTTTTGTCAGGCAATATTTTAGGGAATGTAGCGACTCTGAGCTCTTTTCTGATATGATTCGATCTTGCAATGGCTTGTGAATCTTAACTCCAACAAAACTCAGTTTTTTTACTGCAAACAACTTTGACAAAATTGTTGACATTACTATATTGATAAATGGCAACCCTCTCACCGAGTCCACAACTTCACACCTTCTTAGATTATAATTCACTATTGACATCTCATAGAAACCATATATACAATCCATTGCAAAGTTAGCACTTCATTCTCTATCCTATAAATCCCTGTATGGAATACTGTTGTCATATTTAGGCTGGTTTTTATAATGATGCTCTCTCTTCTTGACAAAGTTAAAAAACGCATTGTAAATTGAGCCACTCTCCGATTGTTGCAAGCATCTCTTTATCTTTTCTACATATACTTTTCTATAACCATCATGATAGCTGCTCAAACAAGCTAGTTTCATATCTAGTTCCATCAACCAAAACTCATTCTGGCTTAACATTCATAATTCAGCAAAGTCATATCCTTTTACTGTATCTGTCTCTTAATGCTCTAAAAATTTTTATTTATCTAGTTTTTTTTCTTGCACATTAATGCTTTGAAACTTTCTCATATCTTTGTGTTTTCCTGACTTATACAACATTCAATTTTTCAAGCCTTCTGTCAACCATTTCTTGCTCTTTAACACTATTCTATGTTTTCTAGTAACTCTCAACTTAATAGTGGTTGCTTGCAGTCTTTTTATTAGTTTTTAAAAAATGTTACAAAAAAGAAACAGAAACTGATAAAGATTTCAGTTCACAGAAGAAGAGACAATCACAAAGTGAGTCAAATTATAATTTAGATACATCTATAGAGTTGCAAAAATGGCTTTGTTAGCATACAATACTAAAAAATCGTGATAGAAATAAACTGCACCATTTAAACAACATAAACAATGTATGTGAATGCATATATTACCAATATATAAAAATTTTTAAAGCAATTAGGTGGAATATAAATATTGTATGGCTTAAATTGTTTAATTTCCTGAAAATTATTTCACCAAAATTTAAATACTTTAAACTCTTTTATTTAATAATTTAATATAATTTGTTGCTCTCAATTTTAAAGGCTTTTTTCTTCCAAGCAATTTTAACCTATTTATCAAAAATAAATTTATCAATATATAAAAAATTTATTCATGCTTTATTTTATACTACAATAGAAAAATATACATAGATATATATTTAAACAATTTTATATATTTTATATATATAAAGGTGTAAGATGTTTTAATTTTAATAGAATATGCTAAAAGGAGTAATTTTAATATAAGTGAAGTCATTACAGTGCAAAAAAAATTTTGTTTGTTAGTAAAACTGCAATGTTTTACAAGCCTTCTCAGGAGACGTGTGAGGTCACATACCTTATTTGACAACGGATATAATATTTTGTTTTGACAACATGGCCACAGCTCCTTGCATGTTTTAAGTCAGCAATTAAAAATAAACAAACTATAAACTGGAAAGAAAAATAAAATTAAAAAAAAATACAAAATTAAAACAAAGAAATAAAAACCTTCATGAATGATAAAATGAATAAAAAATAAACCAGAAAAAAATAAAAGCATAAAATAATATGTTTTTATTCTAATTTAAAAGTGTATCACTACAAAGAAATTAGAAAAAATGGATGTTTTAAAGTTATTTAATCCAAGCCTAATTACTTCAAAAATTATTAATTTTAAAATTTTAAACTTTGATATTTTCTAATGTCTACAAAGCAAATAAATAAAAATAAAAAAATTATCTGTTAGTTAAACCCTCATCTAATGCTGATATATCAGTTCCACCCCATACATAATACAAGCAATCAACCTTAGCGCTACATTAATGTGGCGGTACCAAAAAATTTATTAGATTTAAACTATTAATTATAATGCTTCTAAATTAAACTAATTAAGTTTGAAATATTAATTGAGATAATGCCAAATTAAAAAGTATATTAGTTTTATGCTTTTATTTTCTCTGGTTTATCCTTTATTCATTTTATCATTTGTTGAGTTCTTTTCTTCTTTCAATTTATGATTAAATATAAAATTATAATAAATTAATTATAATTAATAAATTAAATTAATTAATTTTAATTATAATTAATCATAATTAAATATAAAATTATGATTAAATATAAAAACACACAAATTATCAATATATTAAAAAAACTGTGGCCAAATAATCAACAACAAAAAAAAATAACCATGGTCATATAAGCGTAGACTAACATAATTTAATGTAGTTCATGCAACTTCCTGGTTGCAAGATATTACAGTTATTACATAATTATAACAATTCCAAACTTCCTGTGAAAGAAATTTTCTATAATTTGAAACTTTTTATGTTTAGACATTCTTTCTGATGAACCTACTGATGGTGAAACATAATGTTGAAGACAACAAAAATTAGATAAGTGTTTTTACTAATTTATTATTCTCTGTTCTTTAAGAACATTGAGCACTCTGTTTGTAGAATACACTAACATAAAGTATATATTAAGCTCCAGGTTTATACCTGTTGAGCACTCTTAATTGTATTTTATATAAAATAAACATGGAAACTAGCAATTTTAATTATTCCCTAAAAAATATCCCAATCCCAGACAAAAGTTATATTATTTCTTAAATTGAAAAAATAGAACACTTTATTATAAGAATTTGTTGGAAAGACCATTTTTTCTTAGAATCTGAAAACAAAAAAAATCCTATAATTGAAAATAACCAAAAAGAAAATTTTGGATTCAAAACAAAAAACGCCCCACCATTTATTCCTAACCTAGAAAACTTTGAAAAAGAATTATTACACTTGATTAAAACAATAAAATTTCGAAATATTAACAATGATTTCCAAAAGGAACTCAAATTAGATATTAATATAAAATCAAACCATAAAATGAAAATTTTATTTTTGCTAATGAAACAAGCAACATATACATTGCCCCAGATAATCACTGTAAACTACTGTACTAACTACTGTGATAAACAAACTACTGTGATAAACAAACTACTGTGATAAACAAACTACTGTGATAAACAAACTACTGTGATAAACAAACTGCTGTGATAATCACTGTAAACTACTGTACTAACTACTGTGATAAACAAACTACTGTGATAAACAAACTGCTGTGATAAACAAACTACTATGATAAACAAACTGCTGTGATAAACAAACTACTGTGATAATCACTGTAAACTACTGTACAAACTGCTGTGATAAACAAACTACTGTGATAAACAAACTACTGTGATAAACAAACAGCGCGATAATATTTCCAATAACTAGCACAAGCCTCGAAAAACTTTTAATTTAGAAAATTCAAATAATTTAGAAGGCCAAAACATTGCTAAAACAATTAATTTAGATGCTAGAATAAACTCCCTTGTAGGCTACTAGTACCTTCAAAAAGTGAACTAGGGCAAGTTAGTAAAATTAAATTATACGAAATAAATAATATTATTTAGAAAAAATTAAATTTGCAACAGTGGAAAAACACCACTGATGTTATAAATTGGTTTTCTAAAATTAGTAATAAAAATGAATGCACATTTATACAATTTGATATTAATGATTTTTACCCCTCAATTACAGCAGAAATTTTAGATAAAACAATAGAATTTGGAAAAATCCACACTGAAATTACAGACGAGACTATTTGTCTAATTAAACATTGCAGAAAAACTTTACTCTATTTTAATAAGGAGACATGGAAGAAAAAAACTATGCACAAATGCTTTGATGTAACAATGGGAAGTTACGATGGAGTAGAAATTTGCGAATTTGTAGGCTTATTTCAAATTTGTAGGCTATATTTCAATTATTCAAGTATTTGTAGGCTATATTTCAAATTCCCTAGCTAAAATAGTTCATTTTAATCAATTAGGTTTGTACCACGATGATGGCTTAATAATAATGCAAAAAAAATCATGGCCTCAACTTGACAAAGTCAGAAAAAAAATTATATAGAAATTTTCAAAAACATTAGCTTCCAAATTGAAATAAACATCAATTTAAAAATTGTGAATTTTTTCGATGTCACATTTAACCTCTCGGAAAATTCTTATAGCCTTATAAAAAATCTAATGATGAATTATTGTATTTTAATATAAATTCGAATCATCCCCGTCAAACCTTAAAAACAAATTCCTATTTCAATTAACAATAGACTAAATCAAAACTCTTCTAATGAAAATATTTTTAACTCTTCCAAATGCGTGTATGAAGATGCTCTTAAAAAAAACGGATTTAAAAATTTCAAGCTAAAATTTGATACAAAAATTGCAAAAAAGTGAAATAGAAATAGAAATATAATTTGGTTCAACCCTCCGTACAGCAAAAGTGTTTCAACAAATATTGGAAAAGCGTTTTTAAAATTAGTTGACAAACATTTCCCTTCCTCTAATAAATTACACAAAATTTTTAACAGAAACACTATTAAGGTAAGCTATAGCTGTACAAAAAATATTGAAAAAATTATAAAAGGTCATAATTTTGTTTTGATTAATAAAAATGAATTTCTCAAAGAAAAAAACACTGAAAATTGTAACTGCAAGCAAAAACTTGACTGCCCTATGAGTGGCAAATGCTTATCAAAAAATGTTATTTACAAATGCATTGTTTCCTCACCAAACAACCCTGATAAACAATATATTGGCTTAACCGAGAGCAAATGGAAAAAACGTTATGCCAACCACAAACAATCTTTGAAAGATAAAAAATACTCATAAGAGACTATGCTGTCTAAATATATTTGGCAACTAAAAGAAAAAAAATATTAATTTTAAATTAAACTGGTCTATCCTAAAAACTATAAGAAAAATTTGAAATTATTACTCATTTAGATCAAGAAAATTTACTGAATAAAAAATCAGAATTAATTTCTAAATGCAGACATGAAAATAAGTTCCTTTAAAAAAATTATAAAAACAAATGACCAGTCCAAATTTATCCTAATTCTAAAGATATCCAAATTTATCCTAATTCCTTTCATGATTCCTTTAATTATCTAATGTAGTTGATGCAACTTAACTTGTTATAATTAATTATGTAATAAACAGTTATTACATAACTAAATATATATTAATAACAATTCCCAACTTCCTGTGAAATAATTTTTCTATAATTTGAAATTTTTTATGTTTAGACATTCTTCCTGATAAACCTACTGAAAATAACATAATAATTTTAAGTAACTATTTTATAACATTGCATAGTAACAAGTGATTTATATTACCCTTATTGCTTAAAAATGTAATAATAATAGAATTTAAATAAAAATTTAAAATTAATGTGAAATGTAGAATGTGAGAATGCCTCAAAACATTCGCTTTACTTTAAAATTCAAATATAAAAAAAATACACTAGCTATTAAATAATGCTATATAACTAAAAACAAATGTTATAAAGAAGGGGTTTGAGCTTGAAAAAGAATTCACTTCTGCTCCAGTATAAGGCTTTCAGTGGCTGGTGAACTTTAACTCAGATAAAACTCAACTTTTTTTTGATAATCATTATCACAACAATCTAGATCTTCCTTTTATGAACAGTTATGTTGATGAGTTGATCTACCCTTGATGAGTCATCTACCCTTTGTCTTAACTCTTACTTCCAATCTTTCTTGGAAACCATATATCAAATTCATTGCAAAACTAGCATCTGCTTAAGGTTGCAATGGATCTGAATCTCTTTATCATATTCACAACTTTTTTACTCAGGATTCTATTCTTTATCTATATAAATCTCAAATCCATACTTGTATAGAATACTGTTATCATATCTGGAGCGGATCTTCAAATGATGTCCTTTCTCTTTTAGACAAGATAAAAAAAGGAATTGTAAACATAGTTGGATCTGCACTTGCAGCCAACCTTCAACCATTATCACATCACTGTTATGCTGCTTCATTTTTTCTTTTCTATAAATACTATAACGCGCTGCTCTAAAAAGCTATCTACTAAAATTCATTTTCATATTACTCTAATTTCAATTAAGCCTCATCTTTTCACTGTGACTGTTCCTAAGTACTCCAAAAATTTTTATTCTTTTAGTTTTTTTCTCAAACATAGTTCTTTGGAATTCGCTTCCTTCTTCTTGTTTTCTTGATTTGCAATTCAATTTGATTTTCAAATTTGCAATTTTTTAAGTTGTTAGTTAATCATTATGTTATTTTATAAACTTCATCTTTTTTTCTCCAATAACTTCCAACTCTAATAGTGGTTGCATACAGCCTTGTTGAAAGTATAGATGTTA
Source organism: Hydra vulgaris (assembly GCF_038396675.1). NCBI lineage: Eukaryota > Metazoa > Cnidaria > Hydrozoa > Anthoathecata > Hydridae > Hydra > Hydra vulgaris. The sequence continues at coordinate 35,479,054 of NC_088920.1, forward strand.
AAAAAAAAGAAAGTACTCTAACCACTGAGCTGCTTTATTTAACCAATATTTAACCACTATTGTTTAACCAATAAGTTTTGAAATAAAATTCAATAAAAAAAAAGTTTTTTGAACCTCAATTATCAAAAAAATGCTATTTGAAATACTTTAAAGATAGAAGTTTTCATCTTTTTTGCAACTAAAATCTCCGTTCTTTTACATTCTATGTAAAAAAATCAGGTAGATTTTTAAAATAGGTCACCAATTATTGGATTTGTATAATTATTAAATATATCACCAGTGATCAGCAGACATTTTCTTTTTATAAAATGATATAAAACTAAAAAACAACAATAAAACTTACAATTAATGATAAGCTCAAGTGACTGATTACTCTTTGCATATTTTATTGAAGCAGAACACGTATATAAACCTGCATCAAAAACTGAAACATTTTTTATGACAAGCCTATACTCTGTATTTAAACTATTTTTTTGTGTTTTTTCCATTGAATAACGGTTATTAGAATTTATCAGTGTGTCGTTCACAAACCATGTAACACTTGCTTGTGGTTTACTTGTTATAGTACAAGAAATATAAGCTACTTCATTTACAATAGCAGTTATGTTGTTGACATTAATAAATCTTGGTTCCACTAAAACATAAACATTCATTATAATAAAAATAATATAACAATAAATATATTTATATCAATAACAAACCATTTTATGTATATATACAGTGTTCGAAGTGAGACGGGATGCAGCAGGATGCCATCCTTTTTATAAAGTATAAACCATGCAGCCACCTTTTTATAAATCTCTATATATAACAATAACAACTCTATATATAACAATGATTAGGCGTGGTAATTTAAATTTACCGAATATCATCCTGAATATCATTCCACTTCAAGCACTGTATATAACTGTTATATATATATATATATATATATATATATATATATATATATATATATATATATATATATATATATGTATATATATACACATATATATATACACACATATAAATATATACATATACATATATACATACACATACATATATATATATATATATATATATATATATATATATATATATATATATATATATATATATACATATATATATATATATACATATATATATATATATATATATATATATATATATACATATATATATATATATATACATATAATATATGTATATATATATATATATATATATATATATATATATATATATATATATGTATATATATATTATATATATACATATATATATATATATATATATATATATATATATATATATATATATATATATATATATATATATATATATATACATATACGTATATATATATATACACACACACACATATATACACAAATATATATATATATATATATATATATATATATATATATATATATATATATATATATATATATAAATATATATATATATATACAGTAAACTCCCGGTTATTCAAACCTCCAAGAGGAATAAGAATTTACTTGGAATAACCGAAAGTTCGAATAACAAAAAATCCTCTTTAAAGTGACCAATTTCAAGTTACTATTATATTTTAACAGTAGTAGAAAGTAAAAAAGAAGAAAAACTTTGAAAATAAAGAAATAAAATGTTTACAATTTTTCAAAAAAATCGTCCATTTTTGATTGCTTTTTTGCCTCTAAAGAATGTTTATCAAACATCTTTGATACTAGGTTTAGATAGGTCTAGATTTAGGATTGTCGGATTCTGATGCCGTTATTTTCAAAAAGAGACCAACATTCAATTAACTCTATGCACGTGCAACCTCTGATAATTTTGGCTTAACGGGAGGCAAATCTTCAAATTTTTGGTCTATCTCCTCATCTACCTCAGCACAGTCGTTGATTAAAATGGAATCCAGAATTTCTCGATCTGTGATAGCGATTGCTTCACTTGTACAAATATCAAAATCTATGTTTACATAATCTTCAACAGCAAAATCTTTCTCTACTAAGCCATGATTGATTAAGCTCTTTTTCTTTATCCTCCAACCAATATTATTGTTGTTGTTGACTTCAATGTTCATCACACTGAATGGCTTGGCTCTTGTGCCAGTGACTCTACAAGCATTAAGGCCGAAAACTTTTGCCTTTCTCAATCTCTAACTCAAATAGTCAACTTTCTGACTAATTCTAAATCATTTACCTTCTCTACTCAACTTATGTCTTGTTTCTGATCCTAGTCAGTGCTCAGTTTCTTCACATTTTTGACAGACAGATTTGAGATTAATACAAAGAAAGAATGAAATCCTGAGTAAGAAAGTGGCAAGCACGATAAAGAGATACAACCTTAGCAGATGCTAATTTTGAAATTGATTTGATATATAGTTTCCAAGAAAGATTGGAACAAAGAGTTAATCCTAGAAGATTAACCTTCATCTCATGACTCATTGAGTACCTTACTGTTTGTGAATATAGAAATATCAAGATTATTGTGATAACAATTTGCTGAAAAAAAAAAGATTTTAATCAGAGCTAAAGTTTACCACCACCCCATGCTGTAACTAAAACTGAGATCCTATTCAAGCTCAAATGCCCCCTCCAAGCAATCAGAGTGTTGGCTTCTTATCAAGACAAGAATAAATAGTAGTATCATCAGCGAACAATGCCACCTTGATGTGAGAATTACAGGAGGATCGTTAATGTAAATCAAAAAGAGTATAGATCTAAAGATAGAACCTTGAGGAACCCCTGAAGTTACAGGATATGAAGAAGAGCGCTGTCCATCAAGGCCATTTTTTATACTACAATTGGTAAAAAAGGATTCAATAATCTTAAAGATGTTGCCTGATAAACTGTGAGAAGAAAACTTATGGAGAAGACCAGCATGCCAAAATTTATCAAAGAAATTTGGAGAGCGATAGCCTTGACCTCGCCACCTCTATCTAATGCACAATAAAACCTATCAGTTATTAATGTTAGCAAATCAGCTGTGGAACAAGTAAATCAAAATCCATATTGATGATCAGAAAAAAATATATTAGATTCAAGATGAGACATTAAGTGTTTGTAAATTAAAGACTAAAAAACTTTTCTTAAAATAGGAAGAAGAATAATGGAATGGTAGTTAGATTATTCAGATCGCTCTCCAGAATTTTTGAAAATAGTGATGACAAATGCAGCTTTCCAGCAGGCTGGAATACAAGACTCTGATAAGCACTTTTGATAATTTTAAATAATTTTGAAAGTATAGACAATAACTCAGGAGAACACTTCCACAAGTCTATAACAGGTATGTTGTTTGGACCACAAGCTGTAGATAATTCTAAGCAGGAAATCACTTTAGAATCAAAAGCTGGAGAAATGTTTAGGCAATCGATTAACCTGTTTGTCGGCTATATATAAGGTAGAGCGACTAGTGGAATCCAGAGATGATATTGATTAGAAGTTCTTAGCAAACAATTCAGCTTTTAGGAGAGATGAATAAATCTGAACCATGCAAAAGAGGTGGAATAACAGATTTACTCTTGTTTTAGATACTGTTAAAGATTCTCCAGAAGTCATGAGAGTCTAATTTTTGAGATAAAAGACAAGATTTCGAACCTGAGAATAGCGGGCTTTTGCATTAAACAAAATCTTTTTACAATGGTTTCTAGCATTAGTAAACAGACATCTTTTTTCTGGAGAATTGTTTGGCTGATAGATATGAAAGTAATAGTTACAATTGGAAATTGCAGCAGCACAACGAAAGGAAATCCATGGAGAAGAGTGAGGCTTGACTTGGAATCGTCTAGAGGAAATAAAAGATTCCATGATAGCCTGATTCAAAAAGTTATGTAAGAAGCACATTTGCCAGCAGGAAGACGAAAGAATTCTACCCAAGGGTCATCACAAAGAAAATCATGGAAAGAGTCCCAGCCAGCTTTAAGATAGTTGTAAGAGGTACAATGATAAAGGGATTCTGATGATGAACAAAAATGAGATAATAGTTTTAGAGAGATTAAATTGTGATCAGAAGTACCTTAGGGTGAATGTTGAGAAAATAAGTAGTGACTAGGATCAGAAGCAAGACATAAGTCATTTAGAAAAGATAAATGATTCGGGTTGTCTGGAAAGCGAATTGGAAAGTTGAATATTTGATTTAGAGATTAAGAAAGACAAAAGTTGTAGGCCTTAATGCCTGCAGAGTCACTGACACTTAAGCCAAGCCATTCAGTATGATAAGCATTTAAGTCACCAACAACAACGATATTGGCTGAAGGATAAAGAGAAAGGGCGTGGTCAATTTGATCAGAAATAACATCGAGAAGAGTGCAGTCTTGAGATGAAGGAGAGCTAGGAGAGCATTTGTAAGTATTTTTCCATATAGCCTTTTAATACAGCTTTTTCCAGTTAATCTAATCTAATTTCTTATTATTTCTAAAATCTTATCTAATCCTTAATATTAAAACTATTTGCTTTTTCATTTTATTTTCATTTGTCATTTTTATTTGCTTTACAACAGCTTATTTGATTGAGCTATAATATAGCCTGTTTTGTAGGTTATAATAATAATAAAAAAGGAAAAAATACACAATAAAGTACTGATAATAGTTGTAGTAATAAAGATAACAAAATTAATAGTATATTTTATTAATAAGATTGGTAGACAACAGAATGCTTACCATACTTCTGAGTTTTATAAGATGGTACATTTAGCTTTCCATTATATATATTTCTAGTATAATATGAATGTATTAGCTTAATATAATTCTAGTATAGCTATGAATGTACTCATCAATTACTGATCAGTTTCAATGATCCTATTTCAACTATCTTAACTTTGCCTTGAAGCAACAAAAATCAGCCTTTTAAAAAAAATAGCTATTGGCCTATTGAAGCTGAAAGTATGTGCACTTACATATTTCGAGGTAAGGAATCCATTAAAACAACTTAAAACATAACACCTGAAATTAAAACCTTTATCATATATTACTGATGCAATCTTAATTACAAAAATGTCAATGTAGGTTGATTTTTATTTTAATCGCCATCCTAAATAGTTTAGTTAGAATTACAAAGAATTGGAGAGTGTTTTTTTTTTAAAACGGAAGAAAAAAAGAAACATGGTCAAGTCTACTTAAATTTATTACATAAAAAACAGGATTTATGAAAAATTTAAGTAAAAACAAAACTTGACAGTAATGACACTGAAATAGTTTTGCCATATCAAATTGTTTCTTTAGTAGTTGCTGTTTTGATAGTTTTATAAAATAATCTTAATGGAGGCAATTAAAAATAAAGTTAAATAATAAAAAATACAGATGTAAAGTTTTTAGAAGTTGTCTTGAATAACTTAGTTAAAGTTATCACAAGGAATTGGTCTTTTCTAAAACAGATATATAAAACATTGTCAAATTTATTACTTATAAAACATGAACATGATGTCCAATAAACTAGAAGTCAAATCAAGAACTTGGAAATCGAACAAAACAATATTAATACAATATTATTCAAACAAAAATCATGTAAAAATCAAAAGATTTTTAATCTTTAAAAAATAAAATTTATTACATAATTAAATATATTATTTGTTATATTAATATAATCATTCACTTCAATATTATATATTTGATATATATATATATATACATATATGTATATATATGTACATATATGTATATATATACATATATATATATATACATATATACATATATATATATATATATATATATATATATATATATATATATATATATATATATATATATATATATATATACATATATGTATATATATATATGTATATATATACACATATATATACATATATATATATATATATATATATATATATATATATATATATATATATATATATATATATATATATACACACATACATTACTTGTCAAAAGTTTTTGTTCACTTACTGCCTTCTCCATTTGAAGTTTAATGGCAGCGCACGAAAAAGTCCTAGACAGATGGTCATTATTAAGCTGATGTGAGTGATTTTTAAAATTCTTTTTTTTAAGGGCACCAAAGGGTTATAACTTTGCTCCTGTCTTATCTACAACTATTTTCATGACAATTTAACATCTAAAGGAGCTCTATTTGCTGATAACTCAATATTATACTCTAGTCTTGACAAAAAGTATTCACTTTTTGATGCTTTAGAAAAAGCAGCTGATCTTTAATCTAATCACTCTTCTATAACAGCTATGGGCATCCAGTGGCTTGTGGATTTGAATCTTTATGTGTCTATATATGAGGGTTTGGGTTTAGGAATGTAGAATCAAAATATGAAGTATATCTAGGATATTAGTCCTTGAGCTCTGGAGAAATTTAAATTATGTTTATTACACCTGTAAAAGAGAGCAAGTATGTATACACTATTTGCTTAGGCAATGTATGCATACTTAGCCTATTTCATTATTTAACAATCAAAATCAAATTATCTTTCTTTAGAAATCATTATGATTGGTTTTAATGATTTTCTCACTTAGCTTGTCATTCTCACTTAGCTTGTCATTTAGCAAAGTAATATTCTTTTACTGTATTTGTCCCTCCATGCTATTAAAATTAATCTCAGAGGCTGCATTGGGGGGGGGGGGGGAGGCATTCAGGATTTTGCCTGGGCCTCAGGATTTTTAGGGCCTCATAATTTTAGAATTTAAATATATATTTTTTAATAAAAATATTAATATTTTTACATGTCTGTCAAATCTTTTTCTTTGGATTTGCGAACTTTGAACATTTGAACAATTTGAATGAGAAAAGCATACCAACCGGAATAAATATACTTGAACTATGGATATACTCGTTTTTCCAAAGTAGTTTGGGTTTTTTACTTTCATTCAGTCAGTTCTGTTTTGTTTCTCCATCCTTGTTGGCGCAGAAGGAAATTGCTTGCTACATCAAAACTCATCAGACAGTAATTATGACTGGGAGAAAGTTTGAATCTGGTCATATTAAGAGTAAAAGAAAACTCGAGGAAGAAAAATACCTTGCCACTCAGAAGAATTCAATTTTGCATCACCTTAAGCCACTGAGATATGCAAATACTCAAGAGATCGCTACTTCTAAAGTTGCACATTGTCCTTATCCTGATGATACCCCTCATCTTGAAGATCCGCAACCTCAAGATGATCTTGACAATCTTCCTGTGCTTGAAGATGATCCAGATACCCTACCTCATCATCATGGAGAAGATGATCCAGGTCCAATACAGCTTGAAGAAGATCCAGATGCACTACCTCATCATCATGGAGAAGACGATCCAGGTCCAATACAGCTTGAAGAAGATGATAATGGGATTTATGGCCCTTAACCCGAAGATGATCAACAGCCCCTATATGTTCCAGAAAATAATCTTGTTGAAGAAAATATTACGTTTCCATCAACATCACAATAAGTAGGAAATTATATTTGTATGAAAACAGTACAGTCCCTGTTATCCGTCACTCGGTTATCTAAAAAGAATTTTTTTTTTATTTTTATTTATTTGTTACTTTACCTTTCCTTTTCATAGCTTCTATTGATATTTTGCATATTTTTGCATTGTTTTGCGTTATTTAAATAATATAAATACGCACAATCACATTAAGAACTGTAACCTACTAATACATATAATTTTTTTTTTTTTTTTCATTCTCCATATCCTTGTTATGCGACAATTTTTTCTCTTATCCAACACCCCTTGGTCCCATATTAGTCGGATAATCTAGGCTCTACTGTATAAATCTTTCTTCTCTTATGAAAGATCCAATTCTAATTTCCTTAATTGTTGCATTTTAGAATTGAGGATCCTTCTCTTTGGCCCAAAATCTTAATGAATTCATTTAGAGAAATTCTGGTTCAACAAGGTCCTATAAAACTGAAGGAGGAAGATTTTCCAAAAGATGACCATGGACGAAAATTCTCTGTGATGTATTAAAAAGGGCATTTTTCAAATGGGGAAACCTATGAAAGAAAATGGTTAGTTTATTCCAAGCATTCAAACAGCATATTTTGTTTTCCTTGCAAAATATTTTCTATTGGAAAAAAGAGCACAAAATTAACTGAAAATGAATATTCTGATTGGAAACATGCGGTAGTGGTGTAATGGTAAAGCGCTCGCTTCATAAGCGAGAGGTTCTGAGTTCGATCTCCACCATGTCCCTGGTAGTACCGCACTCAACTTGTTTTTCCGCGCAGCAGCCTTGTTTGTCAAGGTTTGTGTTTCGGAGTTATAGAGTTGAGAGAGGGTTATAACCACTATTAAGTAGCCTCCTCATCTGTAGTGGCCTTCTTGGCCTTGAGGAGGTGAATAACAAAAAAACAAACAAAAAAAAAAAAAAAAACATATAACATCAGATCTTAAGGACCATGAGAAGTCCGTAAACCACAAGGAATGCTTTATAAAGTGGATGGATTTGGCTGCAAAAATGAAGAAAAATGAGACTGTCAATGAATGCAACTTAAAAAAAATCAAATTAGAAG